>NW_028173412.1:59246-76746 GCF_963971535.1 Notolepis coatsorum
TATTTTATTACGCACTCTACTGTCTGTCGCACAAACAACACTTCCATTCATCTTTCACTCGTCTCTCTTTAACTACTTCATCCCCCGCTAAGGGTCACGGGAGATGTAGTAAACGCCACAATAGGCTAGAGGCCGTGAATTATGTCCCAGTAGGCAGTAGCCACTACACACGTCCCCCCAGAATTCACAAGAACTGGCCCCAAAAAACGACCAGGGGCTCTGACGACCCGCCCAAAACGACTCCGGTAGCCCTGGGCAGGCACAGGAGACAGAGGCAGTGGTAAAGCAGTAGGCTGGCCCTGAACAGGCCTCGGACGGCAGGTCCGGGGGTCCGCCGGAGCTAGAGTAGGCGTCGGGACTGCCCTACCAGGGGAGCGACTGCGGCGGGGCGGGTGGGCCAACTCAATGGGGCGGTCCAAATCCAGGTGAGCAGGCTTCAGGCGATCCACCGAGATCCGTTCTTCACTCTCCCCCCCATGTCAACAACGAAGGTCTTATCGCCTGCCTTCACAAGCCGGTAAGGACCATCGTAGGGTGGCTGTAGGGGGCCTCGATGGGCGTCGCAGCGGATAAACACATACCCCGCTGCTTGCAGATCAGGTGGGACACGCACCTTCGGAACGCCGTTGGCCTGTGGATGGTAGGCCGTAGTGCGGTGGAGGGAGACACCCAACTGCTGGGTAATGGAAGTCCATAACGCGGAAGTGAATTGGGCCCCTCAGTCAGAGGAAAGATCAGAGGGAACACCGAACCGGGCGACCCAGGTACTGATGAATGCGCGAGCCACGTCAGCTGTAGTAGTCGCAGTGAGTGGGACATCCTCCGGCCAATGGATGGCCCTGTGTGACTATCGTCTGAAGGTGAGTGTACCCCCTGGAGGGAGGAAGGGGTCCCACCAGATCCACGTTGATGTGGTCAAAACGCCTCTCAGGGACATTGAACCGCTCCAACGGGGCCTTAACATGCCGATGGACCTTCGCGCGTTGGCATGCCATGCAGGTCTTGACCCAAACCCCAATGTCAACCTTCATCCTGGGCCAGACAAATTTCACTGCCATTAGGCGCTGTGATGGTTTTCTGCCTGGGTGCGAGAGGCCATGGACAGCCTCGAAAACTTGTCGTCTCCATGCATGTGGAACCACTGGCCGTGGCTGCGCCATAGATATATCACATAGCAGCGTCGTGCCATCATCAATGAAGGGGACGTCCGCCAACCAGAGGCCAGTAACCGCCGTCCTGCATGCCTGGATGTCTGGGTCTGAAACCTGATCCGCAGCCATACGGGCGTAATCAATGCCCAGGTGGACAGCACCAATGGCGGCACGAGAGAGGCAGTCAGCCACAGGGTTGTCCTTCCCAGCCACATGCCGGATGTCAGTGGTGAACTCAGAGATGAAAGCCAGATGGCGTTGTTGCCTGGCAGACCACGGTTCTGACACCTTCGCCATAGCAAAAATCAATGGTTTGTGGTCTACAAAAACAGTGAAAGGGCGAGCCTCCAGCAGGAAACGGAAATGTCTGACTGCCAAGTACAGGGCGAGGACCTCACGGTCAAAGGTGCTGTACTTCTGTTCGCTGGAACAGAGTTGTCGTCTGAAGAACGCCAGGGGTTGCCAAATGCCCTCGACCAACTGCTCGTAAACGGCTCCAACGGCATAATCCGAGGCATCAGTTGTCAACGCCATGGGAGCCTCAGGCACGGGGTGCGTCAGCATGGTTGCGCTCGCAAGGGCCTCCTTGGTATCCGAGAACGCCTTTGACATGTCGTCGGACCAGGGATGAACCGATGATAGAAATTCACCATCCCCAGGAACTCCTGCAAGGCCCTACCAGTGGTAGGGCGTGGGAGCCGCAGCACCGCTTCCACCTTTACTGGTAATGGGACCGCTCCAGCAGTAGTGATGTGGTGGCCAAGGAAGTCCATGGCAGGCAGACCAAACTGACACTTTGCTGGGTTGATGATTAACCCATGCTCTCTGAGGCGACTGAAGAGGAGTCGGAGGTGTGTTAGGTGTTCCGCCTTGGATGTGCTGGCTACCAGGATATGGTCTAGGTAGACGAACACGAAAGACAGGTTGTGAAGCATGGCGTCCATTAACCTCTGAAAGGTCTGAGCAGCATTTTTTAGGCCAAAAGGCATCCTCAGAAATTCAAAGAGTCCGAATGGGGTTATAACTGCCGTCTTGGGGATGTCCTGAGGGCTAACCGGCACCTGGTGGTATCCTCTCACCAGATCCACCTTCGGAAAAACAGACGCGCCAGCTAGGTGGGCTGAAAAATCTTGTATGTGTGGAACCGGGTAACGATCAAGTGTAGTGGCGTCATTAAGGCGTCGGTAGTCGCCACACGGACGCCAGCCGCCGTTAGCCTTTGGAACGAGATGGAGAGGCGAGGCCCAAGGACTGTCGGAACGACGAATAATGGCCAGTGCCTGCATGGAGGCAAACTCATTCTTAGCGATGGTGAGCTTGTGTGGGTCGAGACGACGAGCCCTAGCATGTACTGGTGGGCCTTCCGTGGAGATGTAATGCACGACTCCATGCTTAGTGGCAGCGGACGAGAAGGTGGTTGTTGTGATGTCCGAGAACTCCAACAGGAGGCGGGAGAAATCATCAGCGGGCGCGACGGTGCTGGACAGTGTCATTGTGGCCGTGTCACTGCGCTCACATGCCAAGGAGCCGAACGTCTCAGCATTGACGAGCCGGCGATTCCCCACGTCTACCAAGAGACTGTTGGCGCAGAGAAAGTCAGCGCCTAGGAGGGGAGTGGACACCTTGGCTAACACAAAATCCCAGGTAAAACGCTGGTCAGCAAAACATAATGCCACGGTGCATTTGCCAAATGTAGGGATCGCGCTGCCATTGGCAGCCTCAAGGGCGGGGCTCCGTCTCGCTGAGTGGAAGTCCTGAGTGGACACCGGCAGCACCCGTGTCACGTAAAAAACGGCGGCCGGAGAGTGAGTCGGTGACGTACAGCAAGCCTGCAGGATGGCCAACACTCACGGCTGCTAATGAGTGGCAGCCAGTGCGTTTCTCGACCCACTGTAGTTACATGGTGGCAGACACTTCTTAGCTTTGTTCCCAAACTTTGCGTGGTAAAAACACAACCCTGACGGCCTCACAGCCACGGCAGAGATAGAGAGTGGTTGGAACCCCTGCTCATCAATGGTGTAGGCCGATCAATCAATCAAACCTCTTCCCAGCTGAGAAAAATATATCCGCTTCTCTAGCTAGCGGACGAAAGTCAGTTTTGATGGAATTAGCCATAGGTAAACGAACATAGTCTGGCAGCTGTTGCAGGAAAGGTTCTTTAAATAGAAAACATGGCCCATGGTCACCCAGCAGAGCTAACATGTGGTCCATCAGTTCAGAGGGTTTTGAGTCACCCAGTCCAGGTAGAGAGAGAAAGCTGGCGAGCACGGTCAGATTCAGACAGACCGAAAGCCTCTTTGAGGTGTGTTTTTATAGCAACATATTTGTCATGTGTAGGTGGGTTTTCCAGCAAACTCACCACTGTCACTGCTGTTGAGTTCGTAAGGGCTGCTACCACATAGTAGTACTTGGTGGCGTCCGCGGTAATATCCCTGAGAGCGAATTGGGCTTCGGCTTGCGCAAACCAAGCGTTGGCACTCTGTTCCCAAAACTCGGGCAGCTTGAGTGAAACTGCGTTCAAGGATCTGCGATCTGCGTTCTGTTGTTCAGTTGACATGTTCGATATAATCTCCGAAATACGTCCAAGAGAAAATCAGGGTCACCAATGTAGGAGTGCAGTAATGATAGCGCAGACTGAGTCGTGTTCCGATGCAAAAACACTATTTTATTACGCACTCTACTGTCGCACAAACAACACTTTCATTCATCTTTCACTCGTCTCTCTTTAACTACGTCATCCCCCGCTAAGGGTCACGGGAGATGTAGTAAACACCACAATAGGCTAGAGGCCGTGAATTATGTCCCAGTAGCCACTACACCATCCTCTTTCTCGTCTCTTTTTTTTTTGATCCACTTTTTCTCCCATTTTCTATATTTTCTCCCATCCCAATTTCGTATCATCCAATTCAACCCTCCCCTGTCACGAACGCTGTTTCTTGCCTCCCACAAGCCGGCTGCAATGTGGACTAAGTCATACATAGAACAAGTCCCCTCCGGTACTTGAGGTAACAGCAGTCGCATCTTTTCACCTGCGCAGCTCGATCTCTCAGTGGCGAGGAGTAACGCGTGGGAGGCTCATGCTGCCCCCGACACTTCCTGATTCTACTGCGCAGGTGCACCAACCGACCTGTAGGAGTCGCTGTCCACAACGCCCGATCCCCACCCATCAGTTTCCCTCCCCCTAATACGGCCAATGTGTATTAGTATGAACGACCAGCTAAACTGAAAGCAATGTGGAGCGCTGGGATCGAACAGGCGATCCCAGCGTCTCTGCATTCGTGGCGAGCGCCTTGCCCACTACGCCACGTAGCCGCCCCACCTCTTTCTCGTCTCTTTTGGTCAAGTGAGCATTTTGGAAGTACATGGATCCCGTTGGACCAAAGTGACCCCCATCAGAGTCTCCTGTGGTTCCGGCTGTAAAGTGTAGGAAGTCGGGCCATAATTCGGGCCAGGTTTAACGTTTCTGTCTGTACACAACCTCATAAGAGGTTAAAGGAATCCAACTCTGAGGGCTGTCATGGGATTCATGGTCATCAGAGCCCCCTCTCTGTCAGCCTCTCTACCGTCAACAGCAGCACAACCCACTGCCCCCTCCCTGCCCCTCTCTCTCTCTCTCTCTCTCTCTCTCTCTCTCTCTCTCGCCTGTTATCAGGGCCCTGGCAGCCGCTCTGATCAGGGTTGCTAAGCGCTGGCCGTGTGTTTGTTTTCCCCTTATCCCCCCGCGTGGCGTGGCGTGTCGCGCAGCGCGCCCTGAGCCCCTGAGCCCCGGAGCCTGCCCTGCGTGAAGGAGATAGATAAAACAAAAACAGCCATGAGGCTGGCAGTCAGGGGAGAGAGGCAGTCATCACTAGAGGAATCTGAGTGTCCTTCCCCAAGGAGAGGAGAGGAGAGGGGAGGGGAGGGGAGGAGAGGAGAGGAGAGGGGAGGAGAGAGGGGAGGGGAGAGGAGAGGAGAGGAGAGGAGAGGAGAGGAGAGGAGAGGAGAGGAGAGGAGAGGGGGAGAAGAGGAGAGGAGAGGAGAGGAGAGGAGAGGAGAGGAGAGGAGAGGAGAGGAGAGGAGAGGAGAGGAGAGGAGAGGAGAGGAGAGGAGAGGGGAGGAGAGAGGGGAGGGGAGAGGAGAGGAGAGGAGAGGAGAGGAGAGGAGAGGAGAGGAGAGGAGAGGAGAGGGGAGGAGAGAGGGGAGGGGAGAGGAGAGGAGAGGAGAGGGGAGGGGAGGAGAGGAGAGGAGAGGAGAGGGGAGGAGAGAGGGGAGGGGAGAGGGGAGGGGAGAGGAGAGGAGAGGAGAGGAGAGGAGAGGAGAGGGGGAGAAGAGGAGAGGAGAGGAGAGGAGAGGAGAGGAGAGGAGAGGAGAGGAGAGGAGAGGAGAGGAGAGGAGAGGAGAGGGGAGGGGAGGGGAGAGGAGAGGAGAGGAGAGGAGAGGAGAGGAGAGGAGAGGAGAGGAGAGGAGAGGAGAGGAGAGGAGAGGAGAGGAGAGGGGAGAAGAGGAGGAGAGGAGAGGAGAGGAGAGGAGAGGAGAGGTGAGGGGAGGGGAGGGGAGGGGAGAGGAGAGGAGAGGAGAGGAGAGGAGAGGAGAGGAGAGGAGAGGAGAGGAGAGGAGAGGAGAGGAGAGGAGAGGGAGAGAAGAGGAGAGGAGAGGAGAGGAGAGGAGAGAAGGAGAAGAGGAGAGGAGGGGATAGGAGAGGAGAGAAGGAGAAGAGGAGAGGGCTGTGAGGCTCTGAGAGGAGAGGAGAGAGGAGAGGAGAGGAGAGAAGGAGAAGAGGAGAGGGCTGTGAGGCTCTGAGAGGAGAGGAGAGGAGAGGAGAGGAGAGGAGAGGAGAGGAGAGGAGAGGAGAGGAGAGGAGAGGAGAGAAGGAGAAGAGGAGAGGAGAGGAGAGGAGAGGAGAGGAGAGGAGAGGAGAGGAGAGAAGGAGAAGAGGAGAGGGCTGTGAGGCTCTGAGAGGAGAGGAGAGGGCTGTGAGGCTCTGAGAGGAGAGGAGAGGAGAGGAGAGGAGAGGAGAGGAGAGGAGAGGAGAGGAGAGGAGAGGAGAGGAGAGGAGAGGAGAGGAGATGGGAGGAGAAGAGAAGAGGAGAGAAGAGAAGAGAGGGAGAAGAGAAGGAGAAGTGAAGGAGAAGAGAGGAGAAGAGAGGTCAGTGTTGGTACGTATCTGATGTATGATGTTATCCCTTGTGTCAGAATCTATCAATATACAGTTCAATAGTATACATTCTACAACCACACTCTATATTTGCTAGCAGCACTATTCAGACTACTGTACGTTACACTATTGCCAGCCTCCTTAGCTACCGGTAATAATAACATTACCTTCAATTAAAAAACTAGACCCAACGTTGTTGGGGATCTTAGATGTGGCCATGATGCAGGTAGCTGAGGAAGCAACATAGGGAGTCAGGGAATGCTTGTGTTATAGGCTTATGCTTCAAGTGCACACACACACACACACACACACACACACACACACACACACACACACACACACACACACACACACACACACACACACACACACACACACACACACACACACACACACACACACACACACACACACACACACACACACACACACACACACGGGCTGTCAAAGAAAACCTTGGTCCCGCCCCATCTGGCCAGCGTGTCGAAGTGTCCTTGAGCAAGACACTTAACCCCTAATTGGTCCCGATGAGCAGGTTGGCACCTTGCATGGTTGCCTCCATCATTGGTGTGTGAATGCGTGAGTTGAATGGGTAAAATGTGAAGAACAAATTGTAAAGCACTTTGGATAAAAGCGGTATATAAATGCACCATTTATAAACGCAGTCCATTTACCATGACATGGGGCACTGAGGGAGGCTCTTGCTGAAACGTCATTGACCACAGATACCAAACAGGACTATACTATTTTTATGATGTGAAAATAAAGGCAAGTGAATTAACAACACTTTGACTTTTAACCTTTTAACTGAAAGGCGACTTCTCAGCTGTTCGGTCAACATCACAGAAAATGCACAGCATCATTTAATTGAATCAACCATTTACCAAATACACAATTAGTTCTCCCTATGAACTGAAAGGCTGTTTTGCATAAAATACATGTATTACTTTACTTACTTAACCCTTTGATGCACAAGCTATGCAAACCCCCACGAATGCGCAACATGGGGTAAAAAATTACCCATATCAATTTCCTATGGTATTTCTTTTGCATGGCTGAGTATTTCTTTGCTTTTGCTGTTTCTTTTATTCTCGAATTATTCATTAAATATGTCGTTTTTGTTGTTGTTTTATTGTGGATCCCCATTAGTCTACACCAAAGTGAGACTACTCTTCCTGGGGTCCATTACCACAAATCATTATTTTCATTTACCTTTTATTCTTTTTTATCGTTTTTATCAAGTTTATAGACTAGGGCAACAGATTTCTATTCAAAAAGGAAAAAGGAAAAATGTAAATAAGGACTTGTATTGATCATAAACAAGTAAATTGAGAATACCTGGAATAGTAGTAGTAGTAGTAGTAGTAGTAGTAGTAGTAGTAGTAGTAGTAGTAGTAGTAGTAGTAGTAGTAGTAGTAGTAGTAGTAGTAGTAGTAGTAGTAGTAGTAGTAGTAGTAGTAGTAGTTTATTCATCACACAACACAATATACACAATCATTTAACAATATTTGATTCAGGCTTGATTGATTGATTGAAAACTTTATTAAACAGATTGTTACGGTTTGTATGCGACCCCAATAGCACAACACAAGACAGGTATGAGAGTTAGGGGGACATTTATGACATACATGACATACAAATATACAGTACTGTTTCATCAAGCCATTTATGACATATAAGACATACAAATATACAGTACTGTTTAAGAGAAAGAGATCATAAAAAAATATATACATTCGAAGGGGAAGAAACTGTACATTGGAGGGGGTTTGGGTGTTTGGACATTTACCGGGGCCAGTTTCTAATTGCAGCCACCTAATCGTAGGTGCTCTTTTAGAGTGGTTTTGAAGGAGGGTAGGGATTCACATTATTTTATGGCTGTGGGTAGGGCGTTCCACATTGATGTGGCATAATTGCTAAACGTGTTTAGTTCCTTCCTAATTCATGCAAATTACATGTCGTCAGCTTGTGACTGCAACTTGTTCCTGTTTGCGGACAACTCAGCCCTGCTGGTCTCTGACAAGAACAAGTTACATGTTGAAAAAACCCTCAGCTCAGAACTAAGCAGGATCTGCATATGGCTCGCTGATAACAAACTATCATTACACATGGGCAAAACAGAGTCCATTCTCTTCGGTTCAAATAACAAACTCAGCAAGACCGACGGCTTCTCAGTTACAGTGGGTGACAATATTGTCACAAGGAAAGATGAAATTACCTACCTGAGTTCCATCCTAGAGGCTAATCTTTCCTGTGACAAAATGGCATCCAATGTAATAAAAAAAGTCAACCAACAAACTCGATTCTTGTACCGGATCTCCTCTCTGGTAAACAAGAATACCCTGAAGACTCTGGCAGGAGCACTCATTCAAGGGTACTACGACTATGCTTGCACCTCATGGTACCAAAGCACCTCAAAGGCGCTAAAAACAAAATTACAAACATCACAAAACAAGCTAGTCAGACTACTGCTTGACCTGACTCCTAGAACCCACCTCACCCCTGCCCACTTTGACAACCTAGGATGGCTTAGAGTAGACGACAGAGTACAGCAACTTGCAATGGGCCTGGTCTACAAGATACACTACGCGATCAAGGTACCCATGTACATGTCAAAATACTTCCCAAAGGTCAGTGAATACCACGATCACAACACCAGAGGGAGCTCCACAAATCATGTTAAACCCAGATTCGGCTCAAACAAGGGACTAAACACGTTTCGCAATTATGCCACATCAATGTGGAACGCCCTACCCAAAGCTGTAAAGGAATGTGAATCACTACCCACTTTCAAAACCACTCTCAAAGAACACCTACGGGAGACTGCAATTCGAAACTGGCCCCTGCAAATGTCCTAACCCATCCAATGTACAGTAAATGACCAAGTATGGCTTTGTCAATATTCCAATGCACAGTTTTGCTTGTACAGCGCTGAGTCGCGACACGGCCGTCGTTATTTGCCGAATGTCTTCCCCCCACTTTGTCTCCCATTCCTCCTCTCTCTCTCCCTACTGGACTGCCCAGTAGTAAAAAGCGATAAACGCTAAAAAATGTTTCTTAAAAAAAATAAAAAAATGGAAAGGACATTTTAAAGGAAAGAGAAAAATAAAGGTCACTTTAAGGAAAGAACCGATATAGTATAGTTTAGATATAGCAAGTATAGCATAGGGATATAGAGTAAAAACTGTATATTGTATAGTAGTGTACATAGGACCCAATCCGTAGCTAACACTCTCAGGAATTTAGCATGTCTATTTTATCATGCCCTTTTTATGTATATTTTATTACCTGTTTTTTTATGTATATTTTATTATTAGTATTATTGCACAATCAAAGCGGGCATGGCCACCCACATTTCACTGTATGCCCTGGTATGTATGTGACAAATAAAACTCTTGAATCTTGAATCTAAATGTACAATACTGGATCATGGTATTCATTTATTGCAAATATATACAAAATACAAACCCACTCGGGTCACCTGCTTTGACCCATGCCGCGCGTCAAAGGGTTAAATATAGTGACGGCTCTTGGTTGGCCAGTGACAGGCTAGTTACCCCTAGCAACAAGGAAAGCTGCAGTGTGGCATTTTTACATATGAATGAACATCTGTTACATTTACACCATGCTAATTAAGCCTCTCACCACCAGGGGACTCTCTATATTTTATATGTACCTATTGAAGATATAATGTTTGTAGTAATGTTTTGCTGGAGCCACTTTATCCAGAACGGCACGACCGCGGTCAGAGAGCGGACACAGACACACAGAACAGTCCGTTTAATATTGTATCAAAGTATCAAGGATGATGAGGTCTCTCAGAGTGATTTGGTATCTCAGAGTGGTTTCCGTCCAGGTTGTAAGGCTGGATGAAACAGTGAGAGATTGAGTGATCGGTATTTCAGAGTGATTCTGCGAGTGGTTTCTGTAACGGATAAACAAAACAAACGCAAGTAATTAGCAGAATGCAATGGCATCCAGAATACACACACACAACTGAAGAGATGCTATAGCATATTAGCAGAGGTCAAGGTCATATGTATTATGCATTATACACTGCCTGCATTAGGCCGTTAGGTGACCTATATTATATGACCATGACTAGTTGCTACTCCGTGCCATGTCCGGCCCATGCGGCCAACCGAGCCAATTAGCTAATGGAAATATGCTATAATATAGCATAACCAGCTAGCTAGCATTAGCTCAAGTAGCAGCACTGTTATGTGTACTGTCACATGGTGGAGGGTATACTTATTGTCTTTTGGTGATACATTCACATTGTGGCGTCAGTACTAATTGGTGAGTTGTAATTGACACATGTTCTTTGTTGTAATTGACACACTTGCTTTTGTGTAATTGAACACAGGTGTGGTGACGAGGCTCCACGCTCTATATGAACAAACCAGGAGCTCGTCACTGCTGTGCTCGCTCACCTGTGCTCTCTCACCTGTGCTCGCTCACCTGTGCTCTCTCACCTGTGCTCGCTCACCTGTGCTCTCACCATTTTGGTTTTTGTCCATGTGCTCTTTTTTGCTGCTTGTAAAAACAATTTGTTATTGTATCCTGAACCAAGGAGGCTGGTGCACCCAGCTCTCCACCTTTTGTTCTTTAAAGAAATAGTTGTTAAATAAATATGACAGAAATACAGAACATGGAATCACCACAGAACCCACACTGGCATCACAAAATGGAATGTTCATCATTACAACTGCAACTTCAACGCAATAAATCAACCTAAACCATACCAAAATGACGCCCCTGTTTCTACTGCGTAGGATATGACTCCCATACCATACCCGTGAAGTAACGGGCAAGCGAAAACAGGACATTGGAAGGTAAAATTTGCCGTTACACTATTATTGACCCCTGTTTTATGTCCGAGAAGGCTAAAGGATAGCAAATAGTGGTGTTTTACATTATGGGTTGAGTGACCATGTCTTCGTTTTCTGTACAAGGAAGATTAAGAAAAATATAGTCATAACAATCACTGTCAATATGACTAGTAACTAGGGATGCTCGATATTGGCTTTTTAACCGATACCGATATACCGATATTGTCCAACTCTTAATTTCCGATACCGATATCAACCGATACCGATATATGCAGGGTTCCCCCCCCCCCCCCAAAAAAACGGAATAATTTCAGGTAATTAACATTACATATCTCTTGTTCTGGAATTAACACAACATTATGCATACTTTTGACAATAAATAAAATCTGAATTTGTTCTTACTTGCTTGCCTGGGTAAATAAAGGTTATAGAAATGTAAAAAAAAATAAAAATAAGAAAATTTAAAACCGATACCGATATTTTCCGATATCACATTTTAATGCCGATATCGGCCGATAATATCGGTAGGCCGATAATAACGGACATCACTACTAATAACCAATAAATAACTAAATTAGTAATTCAGAGAAGCACTGATCTCTGATCTGTTGTCTGAGTTGTCTATGGTCATGTCCGCTATCACTTGAGATCAGCTGCCAGCAGGCTAGTTGAAAAGCTACAGGCCCAGACAGGACTATGTGGAGAGAGTCATCCATCAGGAATGGGTTCAAGGCAAGCCGATGGCTTCTTTTTGACACAAGCGCCTGAGGCGGATGTGCTTGCGATGCCAAACCAGCTCAACTGCTCCAAAGCTACTGGTGGTTTTGATTATATTCAAGCTAGATTCTTAAGGAGATGCTGCCAAAGACGTCATTACTCCAAGCGTCGCTCATATTTTAAACGTGAGATATTTTCCCCCAGTCATCTTAAACTTGCTAGAGTGATTCCTCTCTACATGAAAGGAAGTAAACTTGATCACGGAAGCTATAGGCCTGTTTCCATCTTGTGTATCTATCATTGAGACGATTATTTTAAGCGGAATGACAACTACCTGTCACGATTTATTGTACGAATTTCAGTGTGGCTTTCGAAAATCGCACTCCACCAACGACTGTTTATTGTGTTTAACTGACTACATCGGATGGGAGGTGGACAAAAAGGCAATTTTAGATATACAGAAGGCATTTGATACGGTTGGTCATGCTATTTTTTATGAATGTCCACACTGAAAGTCATTGGGGTCCCACAAGGTAGCGTACAGGGACCACTCTTTTTCCTCTTATTTATAAACGACCTAACGTCTGTCTCCTCGTGTGAACTCGTTTTATATGCAGATGATTCTGCAGTACTGTTTCCCCACAAAGATAAAGACATAGTGAGAATCCCCCGAATGCAGAACTTCTTAACGCCAGCAGGTGGATGACAACCTGGTTTTAATGTTGTTGTTGTTGTTGTTGGTGACACTGTGTTTGCAGCTAAGGAGTCAGTCAAGGACCGTGGCTGTGTGCTGGATAGCCTTGTGTCAGGAGTGGGCCAGGCCGAGAAGGTTGTGTGCTGGATAGCCTTGTGTCAGGAGTGGGCCAGGCCGAGAAGGCTGTGTGCTGGATAGCCTTGTGTCAGGAGTGGGCCAGGCCGAGAAGGTTGTGTGCTGGATAGCCTTGTGTCAGGAGTGGGCCAGGCCGAGAAGGCTGTGTGCTGGATAGCCTTGTGTCAGGAGTGGGCCAGGCCGAGAAGGCTGTGTGCTGGATAGCCTTGTGTCAGGAGTGGGCCAGGCCGAGAAGGTTGTGTCCTGGATAGCCTTGTGTCAGGAGTGGGCCAGGCCGAGAAGGCTGTGTGCTGGATAGCCTTGTGTCAGGAGTGGCCCAGGCCGAGAAGGCTGTGTGCTGGATAGTAGCCTTGTGTCAGGAGTGGGCCAGGCCGAGAAGGCTGTGTGCTGGATAGCCACGTGTCAGGAGTGGGCCAGGCCGAGAAGGCTGCGTGCTGGATAGTAGCCTTGTATCAGGAGTGGGCCAGGCTGAGAAGGCTGTGTGCTGGATAGTAGCCTTGTATCAGGAGTGGGCCAGGCTGAGAAGGCTGTGTGCTGGATAGTAGCCTTGTATCAGGAGTGGCCCAGGCTGAGAAGGCTGTGTGCTGGATAGCCACGTGTCAGGAGTGGGCCAGGCCGAGAAGGCTGTGTGCTGGATAGTAGCCTTGTGTCAGGAGTGGGCCAGGCCGAGAAGGCTGTGTGCTGGATAGTAGCCTTGTGTCAGGAGTGGGCCAGGCCGAGAAGGCTGTGTGCTGGATAGTAGCCTTGTGTCAGGAGTGGGCCAGGCCGAGAAGGCTGTGTGCTGGATAGCCTTGTGTCAGGAGTGGGGGCCAGGCCGAGAAGGCTGTGTGCTGGATAGTAGCCTTGTGTCAGGAGTGGGCCAGGCTGAGAAGGCTGTGTGCTGGATAGCCACGTGTCAGGAGTGGGCCAGGCCGAGAAGGCTGTGTGCTGGATAGTAGCCTTGTGTCAGGAGTGGGCCAGGCTGAGAAGGCTGTGTGCTGGATAGCCACGTGTCAGGAGTGGGCCAGGCCGAGAAGGCTGTGTGCTGGATAGTAGCCTTGTGTCAGGAGTGGGCCAGGCTGAGAAGGCTGTGTGCTGGATAGCCTTGTATCAGGAGTGGGCCAGGCTGAGAAGGCGCTCATGGATGTCAATCAGAAAGAACACATTTCTTAGCAAGATATTCAGGAAAGCTGTGGTGACCCTGGCAGGATCTCTATGTCTGCTGTTCACGGCACAATGGCTGAACGTGGTCCTTTGATAAAACCTTCAGACTTCAGATTCTCAATAATAATAATAATAATAATAATAATAATAATACAACTTTATTTGTATAGCACCTTTCATACAGAAACTGCAGTGCTTCACAACAGAAAAAAAGATGAGCACATAAAGTGCAGACATATAAAATCACAGTTTTTCACATTAGGATCTAACGTCCCAACAGGCCACCGTGTTTATGGTTTGTTTCAGTTTAAAAAATAGACAATAATAAAAAGAGTAAGATAGAATAGACAGAGTAAAATAGTGCAATAGTGCAGTGCAATAAGTAGTACTAGAATAGAATAGACATGAAATGAGCACAAAAAGTGCAGACATATAAAATCACATTTAAAAAAAAATTGTACAGTGCAATACAATAGTTCTGGATTACTGTTTAACAGTTTAAAGTTGTCTTTACCTTCTCTGTTTGGTATCCACGGTTTAAAACCTCACAGTCTTCCCTCCTGTTTGATACCCACTTTGACCCTTCGAACCTCCCACTCAGGGCAAACCTCCCTCTCAGGGCGCAGTTCCCTCTCTCAGGGCGCAGTTCTCTCTCTCAGGGTACAGTTCTCTCTCTCAGGGTGCAGTTCTCTCTCTCAGGGCGCAGTTCTCTCTCTCAGGGTGCAGTTCTCTCTCTCAGGGTACAGTTCTCTCTCTCAGGGCGCAGTTCTCTCTCTCAGGGTACAGTTCCCTCTCTCAGGGTGCAGTTCTCTCTCTCAGGGTACAGTTCTCTCTCTCAGGGCGCAGTTCTCTCTCTCAGGGTGCAGTTCCCTCTCTCAGGGTGCAGTTCTCTCTCTCAGGGTACAGTTCCCTCTCTCAGGGCGCAGTTCTCTCTCAGGGTGCAGTTCTCTCTCTCAGGGTACAGTTCTCTCTCTCAGGGTGCAGTTCTCTCTCTCAGGGTACAGTTCCCTCTCTCAGGGTGCAGTTCTCTCTCTCAGGGCACAGTTCTCTCTCTCAGGGTACAGTTCCCTCTCTCAGGGCGCAGTTCCCTCTCTCAGGGTGCAGTTCCCTCTCTCAGGGTACAGTTCCCTCTCTCAGGGTGCAGTTCCCTCTCTCAGGGTGCAGTTCCAGGCCTGGGCGGCCTACACAGTTTTAAAGCCTGACAGTCTTTCTTGTTTGATACCCACACAGTTTAATACTTGACAGTTTTGAACCTGTTGTCCCAAAACAAGGTTGTTTGGGTTATTCTTAATCTCCCCATGAGAACTCACGTGACCCTTCTCATTTTGAGAGCCTTGGGTGGTTGAAAGTAGAGGAAAGAGTCTCTCTGTCACAGCCACAGCCAGGGCCTTCCTCTCCCCTGTCTGGCAGCAGGTCTCCACGCCCTTATATGGGCTGCTTCCTGTTTCCTCCTCATCACCACTCTGTCTACGCTTTAGGCAACCAACTTGCGCTTCCGCGTTGCTCTGATTGGCCGAGCGCGCGCATGCGCATGAGCCGCGACGTGCTCCTCAGAGGCAGGAATACTAAGCTCCCCCTTAAGCTCCAGGAGAGAGGAGAGAGGCTGAAAACCCGCAGTTCTTGCCCGGCTGATGGGAGCCGAATCCCGGATCCGATTTTTCTGAAGAATACCCCCAAAACATGGAGGTCCCGAACGCATGGAAGTATTGATTGAAATCGGATCCGGGATTCGGCTCCCATCAGTCAGGCAAGGTAACTGCAGGTTTTCAGCCTCTCTCCTCTCTCCTGGAGCTTAAGGGGGAGCAGCGCTCGGCCAATCAGAGAAACGCGGAAGCGCAAGTTGCTTGTATATAATCTGTTGAGGGGGCTGTGAAGTAATGTTAATATATTGATGTATTTATTTCTGATTTACAGAGTTTTTGTAGAGAATTTGTATTACCAACGGGGTGAGTAGGACTCATGAAGCACTGAGGTACTGGTAGTGATTGATGTTGTCAATACAGTGAGTAGGAACAGTGAATTGAGATTTGCATTGTATTGTTTTGTATAATTGTTTTGATTGATGTTGAATGAATTAATGAATTCTTTATTTCAAATGTTTACAAATAAATAAACAAGAGAAAAGGATAGGTTTGAAGCCAAATGGCTTATAGAACAACCTACCCCTAATTAAAAAACAAATTAAAAAAAAAGTTAATGTTTGCAAAATAAACAATCACCAAAAAACGTTCCCGAAAAGAACATTAAGCCAACATAGGAAAATCAATATGTGTTGTTGTGTCGTTCTTGCTGTTACAGACCTCTGTCCTCCTGACCCTCTGTACAACCCTGTTACAGACCTGACCTCTGCTCAACCCTGTTACACACCTGACCTCTGCTCAACCCTGTTACACACCTGTCCTCCTGACCCTCTGCTCAACCCTGTTACAGACCTGACCCTCTGCTCAACCCTGTTACAGACCTGACCCTCTGATCAACCCTGTTACAGACCTGACCCTCTGCTCAACCCTGTTACAGACCTGTCCTCTGCTCAACCCTGTTACACACCTGTCCTCCTGACCCTCTGCTCAACCCTCTTACAGACCTGTCCTCTGCTCAACCCTGTTACACACCTGTCCTCCTGACCCTCTGCTCAACCCTGTTACACACCTGACCCTCTGCTCAACCCTGTTACACACCTGACCCTCTGCTCAACCCTGTTACACACCTGACCCTCTGCTCAACCCTGTTACACACCTGTCCTCCTGACCCTCTGCTCAACCCTGTTACACACCTGTCCTCCTGACCCTCTGCTCAACCCTGTTACACACCTGTCCTCCTGACCCTCTGCTCAACCCTGTTACACACATGTCATCCTGACCCTCTGCTCAACCCTGTTACACACCTGTCCTCCTGACCCTCTGCTCAACCCTGTTACACACCTGTCCTCCTGACCCTCTGCTCAACCCTGTTACACACCTGTCCTCTGCTCAACCCTGTTACAGACATGTCCTCCTGACCCTCTGCTCAACCCTGTTACACACCTGTCCTCTGCTCAACCCTGTTACACACTTCTCTGCACAACCCGCTTCCCCAAAGGGACCACCGTGGACATAAGCCTCCGGGTTTTATTGTGTTATCCTGACTTTTCTTTTTGTCTGTGTGTGCATACTTTATTTTTTACTTTTATTTATTTATTTTCTAGATTTTAGGCTGTATGTTTCCTCCCTTTTCATTGGTTGTTTTATTCATTTTAATTGTTCTTATTCATTTAATTTTTTACCTTTGTAGCACTTTGAGATTTTCACAAATATTCTTTTTTTATCCACTTTTTCTCCTCCTGTTTTTCTGTGTTTTTCTCCCATCCCAATTTAGTCGTGCCAATTCCCCCCTCCCCTTCCTGGTCTTTGCTCACATATGCCCCCCACTGGTCGGTCTAGGGAGGGTTGAAGAATCCATCACATGTCCCCTCCGATACATGCTGAGTCAGCCAGCCACTTCTTTTCACCTACCAGCGCGGACTCTCATTGGTGAGGTGTAACGTGTGGGAGGTCACACTACCTTCACCATCTCCCTTCCTCGCTGTGCAGGCGTCCCCCAACCGACCTGTAGGAGTCGCTGTTTACAACGACCAGATTACCACCCACCGGCTTCCCTTCCGCTGACTCTGCCAATTAAATTAGTATGACGGCCGGCCCAAGCCAGAGGCAATGCT
>NW_028173412.1:81251-110841 GCF_963971535.1 Notolepis coatsorum
CGCGGGTGTGTCTGTTTTAAAACCTATTTCATGTAAAGCACTTTGACTTGCCTCTGTGTATGAAATGTGGGATACAAATAAACTTGCCTTACCTTGTGTGTGTGTGATCCGTGTGTGTGTGTGTGTGTGTGTGTGTGTGTGTGTGTGTGTGTGTGTGTGTGTGTGTGTGTGTGTGTGTGTGGTGTGTGTGTGTGTGTGTGATCCGTGTGTATAGGAATGATACAATCAGGAGAGTCCCAAAGAGGCAGGGTGGTTGGCAGATCAAGTGAAGCAGAGAGAGAGGAACTGTTAGAGCCAGTATTTTTGATTTCATAAGAAAAGCCACTTAATTGTGACGTCTGTGAATGAATGAAATGAATGAATGAATGAATGAAAACTTTATTTAACAGATTGCAGAATGGGTACAATACAGTACGGCTCAATACATACAATTATTAAGGGGATGCAGACCTGAGAAAGACGTTTGTCTTGTTTCCATCAGGGTCCCCCATTTTCAATTCATATAGACATTTATGACATACATAACATACATGACATTTATGGCATAGGGACATATAGGTATTAGTACTGATACATTTGTGACATAGGCGGTATTCAAATATACAGTACTGTTACCCCTAGATCCTGACAGAGTATATACATATGATGGGGAGGGGACTGTACATTAGGAGGGGGTGGGTGGGTGGGAGGGGAATATACATACGGCGGGGAGGGAATATATACATGCGGTGGGGAGGAGACTGTCTATTAGGAGGTGGTGGGGGTTTTGGGCATTTACGGTGGCCAGTTTCGAATTGCAGCCTCCCGTAGGTGCTCTTTAAGGGCGGTTTTGAATGTGGGCAGGGATTCACATTCCTTTACAGCTTTGGGTAGGGCGTTCCACATTGTTGTGGCATAATTGCGAAACGTGTTTAGTCCCTTGTTTGAGCCGAATCTGGGTTTAACATGATTTGTTGAGCTTCCTCTGGTGTAGTGGTTGTGGTATTCACTGACCTTTGGGAAGTATTTTGACATGTACATGGGCACCCCGGTCGTATAGTGTATCTTGTAGACCAGGCCCATTGCAAGTTGCTGTACTCTGTCGTCTACTCTAAGCCATCCTAGGTTGGCAAAGTGGGCAGGGGTGAGGTGGGTTCTGGGGTTCAGGTCAAGTAGTAGTCTGACCAGTTTGTTTTGTGATGTTTGTAATTTTGTTTTAAGCGCCTTTGAGGTGCTTTGGTACCATGAGGTGCACGCATAGTCATAGTACCCTTGAATGAGTGCTCCTGCCAGAGTCCTCAGGGTATTCTTGTTTACCAGAGAGGAGATCCGGTACAAGAATCTAGTTCGTTGGTTGACTTTTTTTATTACATTGGATGCCATTTTGTCACAGGAAAGATTTGCCTCTAGGATGGAACCCAGGTAGGTAATTTCGTCTTTCCTTGTGACAATATTGTCACCCACTGTAACTGAGAAGCCGTCGGTCTTGCTGAGTTTGTTATTTGAACCGAAGAGAATGGACTCTGTTTTGCCCATGTGTAATGATAGTTTGTTATCAGCGAGCCATATGCAGATTTTGCCTAGTTCCGTGCTGAGGGTTTTTTCAACCTGCAATTTGTTCTTGTCAGAGACCAGCAGGGCTGAGTCGTCCGCAAACAGGAACAAGTTGCAGTCACAGGCTGACGACATGTCATTTGCATAAATTAGGAAGAGTAGCGGTCCTAGTATGCTTCCTTGTGGAACACCACAGCTCACTGTGAGGGGGGGGGGATAGAGTACCGTTTACCTCTACCATCTGTTCTCTCCCCTCCAGGTAGGATTGCATCCAGCTCACTGATAGGCTATCAAAACCAATTGCTTTTAGCTTGTCCATTAGAATGGAGTGATTGACAGTGTCGAAGGCCTTTTGTAGGTCCAGCATGACCATGCCGCAGTATTTGCCAGCGTCCACCTCTTGTTTGATGTGGTCGTTCAAATAGAGGAGGCATGTGTCAGTGGAGTGGGACGTTCTGAAGCCAGATTGGAATTCGTAGATTAGGTTTTTTTCCGCCAGGTACTTTTCTTGTAGTCAACGCACTATAAAAGGACTACAAATCCCACGGCGCCGGCGCTAAAAGCCGCAGTGAAGGCAACCCGTTGAGAGACGCGGTCGGGGAAACAGTTTTTAACCTTTTCATGCCTTTTCATAACGTACCTTTTCGTACTACACGTACGCGTATCGTACCCGTACATACAAATCGTACAAATACCCGTTAAGTTATAAAGTTATATAAGCATTATCAAGAAAGAAAGAATACCCAGTAAGTTGTTTGTTATTTTCTTTGAGTTTTGCCTATTTCTTTTGAATATTGTAAAATGCCTATTTTCTTTGTTGCATGTGCAAACGTTTGGTACTTTATTTTGAGCAAACACCAGGCCAAGCGACACTTCGAACTGTGAGTAATTTAAAGAAAGAAACGAGTTAGAACTGTCCGTTTAACTTTAAAGCGTCTAGTGGCTTGATGAAAAGACTGATTGATTGATTGATTGACAATTAGGGCTGCAACGATTAGTCCACATAATCGATGTCGATTATGAAAAATAGACAAGAAATTGTTGCGTCGATTAGTCATTAAAAAAATATATATAATATTATAATTTTTTTTTATTTATTTTTTTTGCACTACCTATCTTTGTGAAAGTGGCTTCTCAGCTCTGGTCCAGCCAGCTGAAGACTTCTTAGCTTAACATAACAGACCGACAGTAAGTTTGGGGGAACTAATGGGATAACTGGGGATGTTGTTTGCTCCTGACAAGAGTCTCAAAGCAACTCTGAGGTTGTGCTCAATGTCCAATCTGTTCCTCTGCTCCGTCTTCAGCTGGACCAGAGCTGAGAAGCCACTTTCACAAAGATAGGTAGTGAAATTCTTTTTTTAATTTTAAATTTTTTTATATAATTGTTTTTCGATTAGTCGACTAATCGAAAAAATAATCGACAGATTAGTCGACTACCAAAATAGTCATTAGTTGCAGCCCTATTGACAATGGAAGGAAGCCACGACAGGAAACACCACAGGAGACTATTATCGTGCGTCTGTGGTGAAATGGGCGTCACCTTGTTAAACTCCTCCCACGAGTTGCTCCAGGTCCAATAGTGGGCCTTGTACTGTCCCAGCCTCACAGCCATCATCTGGTTTCCACGGTAATAAAAGATGGGCCTGTTGAGGGTGAGAGAAAGTGGGGGAAAGATATCTTAATGTCCATGTTTATTCTCTCCCCAGGCGAGCAGCGTCTGTACTGAAGGCCTTTGTTGTTTCACACCAGGGACACGTTTGACTGGACACACAGAATAATAATGTTTGCTGCCTTTCAGACCAGCTCACGTCTAAAGACAGTATTTTGTGTCAACAACCT
The DNA here is from genome assembly GCF_963971535.1 of Notolepis coatsorum. Classification (NCBI taxonomy): domain Eukaryota; kingdom Metazoa; phylum Chordata; class Actinopteri; order Aulopiformes; family Paralepididae; genus Notolepis; species Notolepis coatsorum. The sequence goes on from NW_028173412.1 coordinate 84,624, forward strand.
TTTAAATTTAGTATTCCTTAGTACCAACTTGTATCCAGTTTTTATTGGTAAAGGATTTGCACTACAACCCATACCTCATTACACCTTACTGTAAATTGTACCTAAATTGTACCTCATCCCATTTCTGCTTTGCACTATATAGTATTGTATATTAGTATATTGCATAGTATATTGTATATTGTATGGTAACTCAGTTACTCTATTCTGCATCGAACATTGTACATATGTATATACTGAACACTGTGTCTACATACGTGACTTCTATTTTTACTTCTATTTTTACATGCTATACTATTTTATTTTATTTTATTTTATACTTATCTTTTGTCTAGCACAGTCTCTGGAGCGTAACAGAAAGAAGCATTTTGTATAAAAGTATTCTGTACTTCTGTATGACAACTATTAAAGAAACTTGGAAACTTCTTTTATTTTTTTATTTTATTTATAGCATTTCAGCTTTTTCTGGTCACGCAGGACCTTTTGGCCATGCAGGGCCGACAGAGGAGAGAGGGTGAAACGGGAGGAGAAGAGGGGAAACGAACCCTAGGGGGCGACCGCTTCGCGACTCAGCGCGCCGCCCGCTATGTGGTGTGTGCTACTGGAGCGCCCCAACTTGTATCCAGTTTAACCACCTGTACATTTTATATTACTGTTGCACTTTACCGTTACATTTGCGCTCTGGTTGGATGCCAACCTCTTTTCGTTGTACTGCACACTTGTGCTGTATAATGACAATAAATTTTTTTATCTAATCTTTTAAGGGGCGACGGTGGCTAGAGCAGTCGTCTGGTAGTTCACGGAGATTCACGGTTCGATTCTCCCGCTCCTCCCGGGCAGCGTGTCGATGTGTCCTTGAGCGGGACACTTAACCCCTAACTGCTCCCGATGTGAGCAGGTTGGCACCTTGCATGGTCGCCTCCGCCGTCGGTGTGTGAATGTGTGAGTGACTGGGGTAAAATGTGAGGAACAAAATTGTAAAGCGCTTTGGATAAAAGTAGGGATGCTCGATATTGGCTTTTTTACCGATACCGATATACCGATATTGTCCAACTCTTAATTTCCGATACCGATATCAACCGATATCAACCGATACCGATATATGTAGGGTTTCCCCCCCAAAAATTGAATAATTTCAGGTAATTAACATTATATATCTCTTGTTGTGTAATTAACACAACATTATGCATACTTTTGACAATAAATAAAATCAGAATTTGTTCTTACTTGCTTGCCTGGGTAAATAAAGGTTATAGAAATGTTAAAAAAATATATATATTAAAACCAAATTTGAAAACCGATACCGATATTTTCCGATATCACATTTTAATGCCGATATCGGCCGATAATATCGGTAGGCCTATAATATCGGACATCCCTAGATAAAAGCTATATAAATGCAGCCATTTACCCATTTATTTACCATTTAATCTTCAGACCAATCAGTGTCCGTTGAGGAACTACTGGAGGCTACGGGAAAACAGTTTCAAAGGTAGACTTTCCAGATGGTTCCTCTGGCGGGTCAGGTCAGGTTACTCCCGAGTAGGGCTGTCCCCGACTAAGGATTTGGATGGTCGACTATGATTGGCCAAAATTTGCCGTTAGTCGACTATTGGTAGACTAAAAAAATAAATATATATATATATATATATATATATATATATATATATATATATATATATATATATATATATATATATATATATATATATATATATATATATAATTAAATTTTTTTTGTTTTATCATTCCATTTGGGCTGTGGGGGGCTGCTTAATGTCTGAAGGAGCCGACTGAAGGCTCCTTGTCCTCTGCAAAAGCATGCAATTGGTCCACTGATGGATACATCTTGATATTTGTCTAGTCTAGTGTGTTCATTAGATGGGTGAAATCCTCTTTCAGTGCCTCTGTGCCTGTTTTATTAGGCAGTTAGCCTCTGGTATGCGTGCCATTAGCGTTAGCCACGCTTCTAGGCCTCGTTTCTTTTGGAAAGAATGATAAAAAAATTTAAATTATTTTCTTTTTATATATATTCGACTAAGAGGTTGGCCAGTCGACTACGGCTCCTTTCGACCGATTAGTCGACTAATAGGGGTCAGCCCTACTCCCGAGTATTCCTCAGGATGAACTGGACAGTGAGGAAGACTGATGAGGACTGTGGAAATGTTAGGTGTGTTGACCTTCCTCCTTGGTGCCGGCTAGAAATTCCTTCTTATATATATATATATATATATAATTGAGCAAACATGCGTGTGCTGCCAGATGTGGAGCGCTGGGTCACAATCTACGGAGAATATAATTGGTTTGGTCTTAAATATGTTGAACTGAATGACTGAAAATGATGAATTTCGATCCGTGTGACATCGGAATAAAAGGCTAGAAACAGAAAGCCCTGGCTAGAGAGAGAGATAGGGGCTAGAAACAGAGAATTCATTCATATTTGGAGATTGCGCTCGTCACCAATGCAAGAGACTCCGGTCTCGAATCCGGGCGTCGGCGTTGCCTCCGGCTTGGGCCGGCCGTCATACTGGCTCAATTGGCAGAGTCAGCGGGTGGGAAGTCGATGGGTGGTAATCTGGACGTTGTGGACAGCGACCCCTACAGGTCGGTTGGGGGACGCCTGCACAGCAGAGACAGGAAATGGCGGGGGTAGTGTGAGCCTCCCACGCGTTACACCTCGCCAATGAGAGTCCGCGCTGGCAGGTGAAAATATGTGACAGGCGGGGAAAATATGTGACATGTACCGGAGGGGACACGTGATGCAAGGCTTCTATCCTCCCTACAACCGACCAGTGGGGGGCATAGTCGAGCAACGTTCAAGACAGGGGAGGGAAGAATTGGAAAACACGAAATTGGGATGGGAGAAAAATAGAAAAACAAGGAGAAAAAGTGGGAAAAAAAAATTCATTCATATTTTGGATGAGCCGAGTATATATCACACACTGTAATTGTGCTATAATAACGATATGGGCGATACAGGCGGGTCCTATTATTGCCACTGGATCTCTACAGCTTGTCCCTAGTTGAAGTTATTCTGACGGAGCCACTGTGGACTCTTCTCAGCCACGCGTCTACACTGTGAATACACTGCACCTTGGCTCCCACAGAGCTGATTTGATTGGCCAGTTTTAGTTCAAGTTTCAAGTTTCTTTCAAGTTTCTTTATTAGTTGTCATACAGAAGTACAGAATACTTTTATATAAAATGCTTCTTTCAATTATGCTCCAGAGATTGTGCTAGATAAAAATAGATAAGTATAAAATAAGGATAGTAAGTATAAAATAGAAGTCAAGTACGTAGACAAAAGTGTTCAATATATACATACCGGTATATACAATGTACAATGCAGAGTACAAAAGTAACAGAGTTACAATACAATATACTATATACTATACAGTACAATGCAGAAATGGGATGAGGTACAATTTACAGTAAGGTGTAATGAGGTATGGGTTGTAGTGAAAATTCTTTACCAATCAATATAAAGTGTTTAGGTGCCTAAAGTGGGTAAACTGGGTGCTGCAGTGAGTTGTTTGTTTAAAGTGAGTGTGTGTGTGTGGATGTGTGTGCTGTGAGTGCATTTGATGGTTGTTACATAGTGTTATTGTCATTTAGCATTCTGATGGCCTGAGGATAGAAGCTTCTTCTGAGTATCTCTGTGCTTGCCATGAGACTCCGGTATCGCTTGCCTGACCGCAGCAGTTCAAAGAGGCAGTTGTTTGGGTGGCTGGAGTCTTTGATAATTCTCTTAGCCTTGCCCATGCACCGCTTGTTGTAAATGTTCTGGAGGGTGGGAAGCCCCCCTCCAATTGTGCGTTCGGCTGAACGGGCCACTCTCTGTAGTCTGCTACGGTCTTGTGTGGTGCTATTCCCAAACCAGGAGGTGATATTGCCAGTCAGGATGCTCTCTATTGTGCATGACTGACTTGGAACTTCTTTAAGCGCCTAAGGAAGTAGAGGCGTTGCCGTGCCTTCTTCACAACACTGTCAATGTGTGTGGTCCATGTCAAGTCCTCAGATATGTGGACTCCGAGGTACTTGAAACTGTTCACTCTCTCAACCGGTGCCCCATCGATGCTGAGGGGGCTGTAGTCCCTGACCCCCGACCTCCTAAAGTCCACAATCATCTCTTTTGTTTTGCTGACGTTCAGTGCTACAATATCTTTCTCTATAGACCTGTTGGCTGTATACGTCAGACTCGGTCTGTGCGCGCATCACCGGGGCAGAAAGGAATGTAATCCTGGTCAGAACAACGGGACAAACTACAATATATTTGCATTTGTTAGCCATGCTAGCGATCTAAACAATCAAGTCATGTTAAAGCTAGATATGTAAAAGGTGAAGACAATCAATCAATCACCGCGCAGGTGATTGATTGATTGAACATTTTATTAACAGATTGCAGAATGGGTACAATACAGTACGGCTCAATACACACAATTGTTAAGGGGATGCAGACCAGAGAAAGACGTTTGTCTTGTTTACATCAGGGTCCCCCATTTTCAATTCATAATGAATTGTAAGTAAAGGTGCAATTAGCACCGTGCAATCCATTCTTTGTGGATCCCGCCCTAAGAGTCTGTGTTCTAAAACGGAGAACTGTCGAACTCAGCAGAAATTCTAGACCCTCTTTTAAGTCTGCTATTCTAAAAACAATTCCTTGTTTGGTCTGTTGCTATTTTCTGAAAAGCCATATCATTGGCTTAGTGGCGATATAGAAGACGCTTGTACTCTCTGTTCTTGGCAGAATGTCTTGGCGTCTCCACGCTACTGTATATTCTGCCCGTTGGAATGTATTATTCTTCCATTGCAATGTATAATTTTTTCCCCTGTTTGTACTATTGCTTGTTCACTTGTTGACAAAATGGCGCAAGTCCATTCATTTCCCTAAAGACTGGAGACTCAAGAGCTGTCACTCACGAGAGGTCTATTAGCCGGCAGCCGCTGTGATGCACTTGGCATCAGTGTTGTGGACCTCCACTGGTGTGATTTGATTCATGAATGTAAAACTATTCTGTTGGACAAATATCTTTGTCTTCATCAAGATTGAGCAAGCAAAGCACGCCGGTGTTTGGAGAGGCAGTATTTCTAATTTGACATGAATCACAACGTGTCTATTTGAGTCACACATCAGTGACTGTACTCCAGGTACAGTACTGACACAGCGCCTACCACTTGTTTGTGAAAATTCATTGTGTTATTGACTTGGGAGCCGTCTGGAGAGCCAGTCAAACAAACTGCTGTCAGATCACATTCACTGTTAAGTCAACCACAGGCAACGTTATTGACAGAATGGCTTGCTAGCATAGAGCAGTGGTTCCCAAACCTTTTTAGTCAGGCCCCCCCGCTGCGTAATTGGAAACATTTAGGTGCCCCCCCCCCTGCCCCCTAGTGTAGTCAGGAAATCTATTTTGCATTGTTTTCTACTGGTCTCTTTTCGTTCAAACATAAAAGTTGAGGTTCCATAGTGTTATTTATATTTATATTGTATTTGTATTTACTTTTATAAAATGTTCTGTCTTTTTTTTTGTTATCCCTCCACCTCACCCCCCACGCCCCCCCTGTAGCGCCCCACAGTTTGGGAACCACTGGAATAAAGTTCGCTTGCAGGCTCATTGTCACCAGTGACAGGTGGTTGCCAAGCAGTTGCTAAGGTAACGCAGTGTGTGTGTGTGTGTCATTGTGCTCGAGTCTATATGGTCAGATGAGTCATCAGTCAGTCAGGTGCCCTCCCTCTGCAAAAAAACCACATGGTAAACCCCGCCTATCTGGTACTCAAGGTAGATTGTAACAAACTAAGCATTATTTGACCCACATCTATAAGCGTCCTTGAATTCAACAGTGCGTCTAGACCCACACCTAAACCTACATTACATTTGTTTGTTTTCACTGTATGAAATGGTCCAAATCAAAAGTGAAATTGTTACTTTTGTTGCATTGGTTCAGTTTAGGGCTGGGCAATATGGACTAAAAATAAAATCTCCAATTTCTTCACACCACATCCGATTTTCGATTTTAATCTATCTTTTTCTCTTAAAAACTAGAAATGCCAAGGAAATCATTCAAATAAGCTTTGTTTATATTTGACCAAAAAAAATATCAAACCAAGAATTTCCCTATTGGGATTGAAGTGCAAACCTAACTTTCCCCAATCTTCACACATATAAATGTTACTCTTGATCAAACAAAGATGAATGTCCCTATTGGGATTAATAGTGCAATAACTTGCTTTTTCACCAAACTTCACTTAAAATAAATAAAAGGTGCCTCTTGATCATCAAACAAGAATGAATTTAATAAAGTGCAAATCTAACTTTCACCAAACATCACTTTTAGTTTGAATCGGTTTCCTTTTTTAAAAATCATCCTAAATCATGAATTCGAATTAATCGATCAAATCTATTAATCGCGAGGGCGGCTAAGTGGCGCAGTGGGCAAGGCGCTCGCCACTAACGCAGGAGATGCTGGGTTTGAGCCGAGCTCTCTGCGTTGCTTCCGGCTTGGCTGGTCGTTCATACTAATACAATTGGCAGTGTTAGAGGGTGGGAAAGCCGGTGGGTGGGGATCGGACGTTGTGGACAGCGACTCCTACAGGTCGGTTGGTGCGCCTGTACAGCAGAATCAGGAAGCAACCGGGGCAGCGTGAGCCTCCCACGCGTTACTCCTCGCCGCTGAGAGATCGCGCTGTACAGGTGAAAAGATGCGACGGCTGCCTCCTCGTGTACCGGAGGGGACACGTGATGCAAGGCTTGGTCCACATTGTAGCCGACCAGTGGGAGGCATGGTCTAACAACGTTCGAGACAGGGGAGGGTAGAATTGGATAATACGAAATTGGGATGGGAGAAAAATAGAAAATGGGGAAAAAAAGTAGATAAAAAAAAATCGATTAATCGACCAACCCTAGTTCAGTTATGTTTCACATTGCCAATTAACTTCCTAATCAAAGCCATGGGATCACGCAGATCAGCCTTTCACACGGGTCAGCCTTCTATTATGTCCGCAGAGGGCAGAGCCTGTCCAAGGGCAGTATGCATTCGGTAGCGTCTGTGTGTGGGTAAGTATGTGGGTGTGTGAATCTGCACAATATCGCGCAAACCTTCTGGCGCAGAAAGTTGAGGCACAAGGATGAGCGTGTGGGAATATTATTCAGAATAATATGTTTCACTGGCAACAGGATATGTTTATCTGGCAACGGGAATGTGTTTTCGGGGAATTAATTTATTAATTAATTTAATTTCCAGTGTTGTCCATTGACTTTCACATAGTTCTTTGTGTAATTGTAGTACAACTTCTTACCGCCAGAGGGCAACAACAACAGCTTCAAGGCTGAGACTACTGCAAGGTGCTGTAGACATGAGATAAACGTAAATGTCCGACGCCAGCCAAAACTCACCTCTATGTTCACTATTTTCTCAGCAAGCAACAGATTATCATTAAAATGTGTGCTAATTGTACGTCATATCCAGCTAGCGTTTCAGTCACTCAGTTGCGTTTTGAGAAATTATAACATGATTTGCAGCCGTGCTTGAGACCTCCATTTTCTTTTTTTTATCCTTTATTTAACCAGGGTAATCACATTGATATTTCCACCTCTTTTTCAAGTGGCCGCTGGTCAAGAAGGCAGCATACACAGGGCTGTACGCTGCGATGATCTCGTCGCAAATTGCCCCTTTAATTGGCCGTTGCGATTGGTAAATAATATTTGGGGGCGGGCTTGCGAGTAGGGATTTCAAGCCTTGCATTCGCATTTCACTCCTAAATGATCCAAGGCGTGTGATGACGCTGAGCACTCAGGTATGATCAGCGGGGAAAATCAACTGAGCACTCACTCTGATAGACTGGCTGACTGTCTGATTTAGCTATGAAGAAAAGTAAAGTTAGTAGTAGGGATGGGAATCGATGGTTCCTAACTGGGTTTTGGTCATATGCTCCCGAAATTCTCCCGCTGTTTGGCTGCTTCTATGTGCAGTGAAAACTACTCGAAATGCTTTAGAACCTAGTCATTGAATTAGTTCAGGGTTAGCCGCGGAGCTAACGCTAGCTAACGTGAGCTAATCAAGCTCACAGAGAGAGATAAACAGCTGACAGCAGGTAGTACAGGTACAAATACAATAAAACAAGGGGTGGGGGGCCGGGCTGTTGTGTAAACCTTGTGTCGCGTCAATCTGGTCCACACGTTACTCGTTCATATCTCAGCCCGTGCTGAGATATGCCCATTCCGCGGTCTGTTAATAAAGTTTTCAATCAGACAGATGTATGGAAAGGCTTTTTTTTTTTTTAAACTTTGACCAGTCAACTGGTTCTTTTAGCGTTTATCGCTTTTTTCTGGTCAAGCATGACCGACAGAAACAGGTTGAATGGGGTATAGATCGGGGGAAAGACACTCTGAGAAAATACGACGAGTCCGGGAGTCGAACTCGTGTACCCCAGATCCGTGACGCGCACGGTTGTCCCCGACGTATTAATAGCGTCCGAGGTACGCGGTGAGCTACTGGAGCTCCCCGTATGGAAAGGCTTTTATTATAACATTCGTTGAGGTAAAATCATTATGCCTCATTTAGTCATCCTGCAGAGCACTGGTCTCCTACTCGTGGGCCGCGGGGAGCTAATGTTAGTAGCTTTGTTGTTGTCAACACACAGGGCATTCAGGAAGTCAAAAACTAATAGCGCTTGCCGATTGGTGCTAAGAACAGCAGGGCGGGTGCAAGCGTTGCGACGTAATTGGCAGACTCTACTGTCAATCAAAATTATTCTGTTTTCCGTCGGAATGAATGAATGAGAACTTTATTAACAGATTGCATAATGGGTACAATACAGTACAGGAGGATGAAGACCAGAGAAAGACTTTCGGCTTTTTTACATAAGGGTCCTCCATTTTCAATTCATCAAAACATTTAGAGACATACAAATATACAGTAGTTTCATAAAAATGCTAAAATGCTATTTATTGATTGATTGATTTAAAACTTTATTAACATATTGCAGAATGGGTACAGTACAGCTCAATACATACAATTGTTAAGGGGATGCAGACCAGAGAAAGACTTTTGTCTTGTTTACATCAGGGTCCCCCATTTTCAATTCATCATATTTCATATCTAAATCATATAATATGTAATTGCTAAATATATGCAATATATAATCTAATAATCCAATAATCTAAATCTAATATATAATATAAAAATGCTAAATGCATGGGTATTTTATTTTGTCTTTAATGTTAGCTTGCAAACTCATACTGTCTTGGTAAGTCTCATAATGAATTGTTTGGGGTAAAAAAGAAAAACATCGTGATGTGTATCGTGTATCGCCGAAAGGTCAGAAAATATCGTGATATCATATTTAGGCCATATCGCCCAGCCCTAGTTGGTTCATTATAAAAGATACAAACCTGACAACAAAAGCACTTAAATGTTAAATAAAAGGACCACAGTAATGAGGCAGGAGGAACATATTTTTTTGCACTATAATGGTAAAATTGTTATTTAAAAAATGTGCCCCTAAAACATATTTTTTGCCCCTAAATTTCTAATTTAGGGGCAAGTGTGCCCTAGTGAAAAAGCTTAGCGTACAGCCCTGATACAGAAGATATTCTTCACATACACTGTAGAACATTAAAACAAACACAAATAAAAACTAGATAGGAAGAGTACACAAATACAAAACATTTGAGAAAATGTCTTCACATTTCAATGAAAAGAGACAATATTAAAAACATGAGCACTCCATTGCATGAATGCGTCCAATTCTTTCTTTGAAATTATCAATCCCAACGGGACTCAAATCCTTTTGTAATAGGTTCCAGGAGAATGGAGCAGCAAATTTGTTCCGACAGTGGGAACATGATATGAGATATAATCTTGTGATTTTAGATGGTCTTGGCTGAATGAGTAAAGTGCTTATGCAAGTTAGTAGCTGTATACAAACAAATACCAATGTATGTCTTCTTACTTGTACTTACTACATGTTGCGCATGTTATGACTTTGAACGTCATTTCCACGGCAAAGACGACACATAAGTAATGACACGATGCGTCTGTCATGAATATTCAAATCGACTAGATTTCACGTCGACGTTGACTCATGGTTGCAGCCCCGGCCACGAGAAACACAGACACCAACAGTTCAGCGAGAAACACGCCGACACCAACAGTTATTTATATCGTATAGCTTACGCTCTGCGCTCTAGTGGAACATATCCCATATCCAGTCTAATACTGAATACATTTCTTCACATGTACACACCCATCCGCCTGGCCACACCCCCATCCGCTCCTCTACATAAGCGGGGGTATGGCCATACTAACAGCTGCTTCCTTATTTTCACCACCGACAAGTGTCTGTATACACCACTTGAGTTTAGTGCCAAAATAGTTTGAAAGGAGCTACGTTGAAGAGAAGGAGCTGCGTTGACATTATATCTTTGTTTTCTCTCTCACTATTTTCGAGGAAATACAGCGATAATGTCTTCGCCCACCGGAGTGTCTAGAAGATAATGAGCATTCTGACTTCCACCGGCGCTTCGTATTAGGGGCTCACGTCGCTGAGCAATCCCCGCCGGCATTACCTCCGGCTCTGCAGTTGGACACTTTGCTTGGGAGGCGCTCGGCCGTGTGAGGGCTGACGGCCTCTCTGGGGCGGGTGATGTTTTTGCGACGCGGGCGCCAGGTGTGTCGGTTGTGGGGGGAACGGCTACACAGCTTACGAAGGCCGGCTCCAGGCTGGTATCCTTTTTCCGCTGCCACTTAGCGGCGTGGAGGGGGTTCTGGTTTGATGCCCACGTTAACATTAGCTCCTCATCGAGTAAGAGCTTTGTTTTCCTGGGACCGTGATTCCGAATCTGCGGTTCAATTCCCCGGGTCTCAATTCCCCGTGCTGGCCCCGATTTTCAAAGATGAAAAACACCCGGTGTGAGGGAGGTGAGCTTGGCGTTTCATTATGAGAATATCTCCATGCTCAAGTCGACTATAGTCCGCGAGGGACTTGTTGCCGGCACCGCTGTGTCTGGTAAACACCGTTCTGAAGAGGGACGTGTTGCCTTTCTTTCCCTTCTTTCTTCGGATGAGAAGAGGAAAAGACAGCGGCTGTCTGAAGTGTTGGCCTGTATTGCTTTTCTCACGTTGTACAGTTTTCAGTGGTAGCCGCTTAGCTTGCTTCTGCGTTAGCTAGTGGTTAGCGATAGCCGGGTTGAGCTAACTGTTAGCCAGTTAGCTGTTAGCTACGACGTTAGCTACCCGCTTTCGCTCGGCTGGGAACGTTAGCTTGATGCTATCAGTTAGCCTAGAGTTAGCTGTTAGCTTGTGCTACAACCATTGGTGTAGCCATGAGAATAGCAGGCCCTGGCACTCTGACATCATCTTTGACAGAAGATGTAGTCAGGCCTGCACCATGACCGGCTGCAGGAGGGGGGCGTCTCGCCGGCTTCTTCTGGCCTGGCCAGAGAGAGGCCTTCGTCAACGTGGTAGACCAACCTGTGTTGCGGCCTTTCGTCCTGCGTTCCTTGGTGCAGGTAAGATGTCCATTGGACATTGCCCCACTCTTCCTTCCTTCCCCTCCCGAATGTTTTTGTTAATAACGATGTCTTTGTCTACAAAACATATGTTACTTCACTACATTTGGAGATACGACATGTGCTGTGTGTGAATTGTCTTGGTCGCTTTGTATAGCTTGGGTTAGCGTTGGCCAAGGCTTGTGCCTTTCTCTCTACCTAGAAACAGCGTTGTTTTTTACGTGAGTAAAAATTAACTGGGGTCTTATTGTATGATGAGAAGTTGTGTGTTCATGTAACATTAGACAACGTGGCTGAGCCCACAACTGGCTGGGTTACCCTACAATGCTGTGCATAGTGGCATGTGATCGAGGGCTGAGTCCCTCTCTCAGCTTGTTATTCTTACTTGAGGGTAATGATGACAATAACAAGTGGCACACACATAAGCAGGGCTGTGCCTGTTCAAACAAGGTCTTCGGCTGTGCTGGCGTGCGTGATGTAAAGCTTACTCTACACATTTGGCGTCGTATCAGGGGTAAGGTGGTGAGGGGTGGGTTTCCCCGGTTTGCCCCTGGGCCCCCCCCCCCCCCCTCCCCTCAAATATTATTTTGTGAAATATGAAATGTGTGTTGATTCACTATGTTTTTGGGGATACGGTGTAAATCCCTCAGCTTCTGCTGGGGTTGTGCTCTTGCTTAGAGAGAGGCAATTTTTTTCAGACAATTTTTTGGTCGCTGTCATGTGGACTTAGCAAGGCCTGTGACCAGTACTTAATCGAGGATTTATGTCTTCTCTCATCATGAGAAACGGCGTTCCTCTTACAGTAGTGAGAGTGTACTTTTGCCATTTTTTTGTGTGTATCGTATTCACGTTTAAGATCCACAACTGGGTTAGGTGTTGGCCTACAGAAGTTACATGTGTAAGCTCTTGTACCAGGGCCCTTGGCCCCTCTCTTGGTCTGTGTTTTTTCTTCCTTTAGGGTAAAGGTGTAAAAATTCAGGTGGCAGGTTCGCACATGAGCCTGAAGCCATATATAAAACGAGTTTTTGCACAGGCGAGGTTATCGTCTGTGGCTGGCGTGCAGTATGTGAAGCTGTTACCTTAAACAGGTATAAATGCGCTTCATGTATCACGCTATGACTGGTGTCATGGCTCTGCTTTGTCATTGCATCGTATCAGGGGTGAGGGGTCATGAGGGGGTGAACTGATAAACCCTCCCTCCCCTTTTTTCTGATTGGTCAGGGGGTTGGACCTCCTGTCCTTCGGGCTTCCTGTCACGCTGTTGGGTCAGCGCGTCACAGGGTAGGGAGAGGGGGGGGGGGGGGGAGTTCCCTGGTCCCACGCCATTTGTTGTGAGGCTTCCGTGAGTTCTTTTCAGGCTCCATGTTGTGGACCTCTGTTATTGTCAAGATGAGTTATGCGGTGCGTGAGGACTTAAAAAGACGTTTTCTGCTCTGCGCTCTGTTGCATGTCTTTTTTTTTATCCACTTTTTCTCCCATTTTCTATTTTTCTCCCATCCCAATTTCGTATCATCCAATTCAACCTTCCCCTGTCTCGAACGCTGTTTCTTGCCTCCCACAAGCCGGCTGCAATGTGGACTAAGTCATACATAGCACGAGTCCCCTCCGATACTCGAGGTAAGAGCAGTCACATTTTTTCACCTGCACGGCGCGATTTTTCAGCGTCAGGGGTCTGCGCTTTGGAGGGGCGCCGCCCCCATCGCTTCCTGATTCTACTGCGCAGGCGCACCAACCGACCTGTAGGAGCCGCTGTCCACAACGCCCGATCCCCACCCATCAGTTTCCCACCCCATAATACTGCCAATGTGTATTAGTACGGACAACCAGCTAAACTAAAAGCAATGTGGAGTGCTGGGCTCGAACAGGCGAACCCAGCATCTCCAGTATTCGTGGTGAGCGCCTTGCCCACTGCACCACGTAGCCGCCCTCTGTTGCATGTCTTGAGCTTTTGGTCACGTAGCTCAATGTTACATATATCTTTTCAATTATTACTCACGTGGGAAGTCTCTCTGGGGGTTCCCTGTCTCCTCTCTTTTATACAGAGCTGGGTTGACATGGGTGTTTTCCCTCGGACGCGTCATATGGGACCCATATCTGTGTCTTGGCCAGCTTCCTGCCGCTCTCCCAGGCGGCTTGGAGGGAACGTTATCTGGGTTCTTGTTAGAATTACCATTGATATGTTTTGGGTCTCGACGTGTACATAGTGCTGGCCCTGGGTGCTTCTGTGTGGAACCACGCATGGGCTTGCGCGCCTTGGTTGCTCATCATTGAAATGGCGTTTTTATGGGGCAACTAGGATGGAGTTTGTCTCTTCCGAGCGCCAGTGTACTAGGTTAGTCTCGATGAATTCTCGTTAATCTCAAAGCATTGGCGGAGGGGTCTCACGCTTTTGGGGTGGGCCACCGGGCGCGGTGCTTTTATGTTCTGACCGTCTTGGTGGCGCCCTCTGTGATGTTTTGGATCGACACGCGTACCTACCCCCCTCTTAGGACTGGGGATGGTGGCGTGATTAGGACACAGGACTGGTTCTGGTCGCGCCGGACCAGGTCAGTTAACCCATTGTCCGCCGGGGCGCAGATCTGCTGTTCTGGTACCCTGAAGGACTTGTGCTTTTTTGGGGGGAAAATGCCGGGTTGGCCTGGGCGTTGCAGGGGTTGATGTTATGGAGGTGTTCGTGGTTATGTCACTGCATGCATATTATCCTTCACTATTGCTTGGTCCATGTTGTGTTGTACCTTGCGCTGTGCTAAGGGAGCCTGGTCCTTCTCCATTCTTTTTTCGCCCCTCTCTTCTCCTGCTTGGCGGGGCTGGGAGGGGGCTGCCGAGGTGGTTCTTGTACCCCTCTGGCATCCCTGTGTACGTCCCGGTCCGCCGGGCCCAGGTCCGGACTCGTTCTCGTCGACCTGTTGGCCTGGGTTAACCCCTTCTTGAGAACTGAAACACTTGTACTGCTGTATAGCCGGAGTTTTTTCTTGGGGGGGTTAGGTGGTGGTTGGTTTCCAGGTGTGTTGGTAGCGGAGTCGACTCTCGGGTTAGGCCGGGCTTGACCCCGTCTGCCTGTGAGTGTGCCCCCGCACCCTTCATGACGTCTGCCAATCGTGTCAGCCTTCTCTGCCTCGGCCCCTCTAGAGGGTCAGGGTTTTTTTGTGGAGGCTGCGACATGGTGCACAGCATACTGAAAGCCCCTTCCGCCGGGGTGCTGTTTTCAGCAGACCCCTTAGGCGCCTGTCTAGTCTGCAGTGCTCCAGGCACAGGTCGAGTCCTTTTGACCTGTTGCCTGGATTGAGGGATCAACCTCTTTGGGGGTTGTCTCCCCGGTGCGCTGCTTGGTCCCACTGTGGGGGTGTAGCCTCTTTGAGTGCTTCAGGGCGGCGTGCTGTAGGGGGGAAGGGCCTGCTCTTGGATGGGCCCTGTCAGATACGCTGGCGATGTGGGGGGTGGTGTCACTAGTGACCGCCTGGTGGGGTCTCGATGCTGCGGCGTCGTTGGCCTCACCAGGCCCCCTTTTTCCGGGGGGTCCTGACCCTTCCTGGGGCTGGGCCCTCCTTCGCGCTCCGCTGCTACGGCCTTGCCACGGGGTTGGGTTCTTGACCTTGCCCCCGTGATATTAGGGATTGTAACAGGGGTTTTATTCTTCCTGTTCGTTCCCTAGTGGCATGTGGGTTGCGCTCCTGTGTAGTCGTGGGTTGCACTACCTCCCCTGCAGGTTCTATACAACAAGAGGTGCAAATCCAGAGCCTGCAGGATAATGAAAGACCCTCACCACCCCAATAACAGCCTGTTCCAGCTGCTGAGGTCAGGCAGACGCCTGCGAACCCCAGCTACTAGGACAGAGCGGCTTAGGCTCAGCTTCTTCCCCCAGGCCATCAGAGCCCTGAACAATGAACATTGAGTGCCACAGAACACTGAACTATCCACACACAAGCACACATGAACACACACACGACACGCACGCTGTGCACGCTCACACACTAGCAGCCACTTAACACTTTAACATGAGCGGGCACACACTCATGCCGCACACTTATGGCCAAAAGGAAAGGCCACTTTAAATTAGAATAACAGGAACAGTGTATTGCACTACCAAAGCTACCTAGCATGTCCTATATGCTCTGTAAATAACTATGTACAGATACCGAGATGTCACACCATGTTACCTGTTACCTGTTTATTGCACAATGTTGTTTTTTATTGGATTCTATTATATGTTGTAACACTGTATTGCACATCGTTGCGGGCAAGACCACCCGCATTTCATTGTATACTTGTATGCCGTGACAATTAAAACTCTTGACTTGACTTGACTTGACTTGGGTTCTTCTGTGGGAAGGTAAGTCCCACGATCTGCTCACCCTGTGTGTTTGAGTTGCTAAACCCTCTTCGCACCGTCGGGTCCGATTCCCTCCCATCCTCCACTAGGGGGGTCCGGGGGCTCGGGTCCTCCCCGGTTCTGATGGTTGTGGGGGGCCTCAGCGGGTACATTTGTCGAGCTTCCGCTCTGCTCAGCTCCTGTGTTCCACTAGAGCGCAGAGTGTAAGCTATACGATATATAACATACGGTTATCCTATAACCATAGTTATATGAGTATAGCGAGCGCTCTGCGCTGACTCACTGAGGACCCCGTGGTCTTCGCCTTCGGTGGTGAAAGACTTGGGAAGGAGCCGTTAGTATGGCCACGCCCCCGCTTATGTAGAGGAGCGGATGGGGGTGTGGCCAGGCGGGTGGGGGTGTGTACATGTGAAGAAATGTATTCAGTATTAGACTGGATAAGGGATGTGGTTCCACTAGAGCGCAGAGCGCTCGCTACACTCATATAACTATGGTTATAGGATAACCGCATGTTCAGCGCGTTGGGTCCCCTGTCATGCCTCTGCCCCACACTTTGAGAAACACTGAGCTAGTGTTACTCATTTTGAGATATAATAACATGATTTGCAGACTTCTGGTCGGGCAGGTAACTGAGTTTCGGTTTCATATTGTGGACGACCTAACATAGACGCTAGCGTTTTCTATTGGAAACAACTTGTGTAATGCTAAAGGCAACCTCAATGAAAACCACAAACTGCACGAAAGCACTTGTTGTGACTCACCGCATCCTGAAAAGAGCAGACTGGGAACATCACTGCCTGGTATGGAAACAGCACGGCACAGGACAAGAAGGCCCTACAGAGAGTGGTGCGCTCAGCAGAGCGTACCACGGGTATTGCACTACCACCCCTGCAGGACTTATATAACAGGAGGTGCAAATCCAGAGCCTGCAGGATAATGAAAGACCCTCACCACCCCAACAACAGCCTGTTCAAGCTGCTGCGGTCAGGCAAACGCCTGCGAACCCCAGCTACTAGGACAGAGAGGCTTCGGCTCAGCTTCTTCCCCCAGGCCATCAGAGCCTTGAACACTGAACTCTCCACACACAAGCACACATGAGCACACCAGTGGAGGCTGCTGACCAAATTTTTAGGTGAAGCACAAATTATTATATTATATTATATATTAAATAATATTTTTAAAACATCCCCCACTGTGTGTCAGTGGTCAGTGGACACAGATGAAAACATATTAACATTAGGTGACAGCGGACCTGACCAGATGAAAACATATTAGGTGACAGCGCACCTGACCAGATGA
This sequence comes from Notolepis coatsorum, assembly GCF_963971535.1. Taxonomy (NCBI): domain Eukaryota; kingdom Metazoa; phylum Chordata; class Actinopteri; order Aulopiformes; family Paralepididae; genus Notolepis; species Notolepis coatsorum. Next base: position 101,759 of record NW_028173412.1, read on the forward strand.
AATCATATTAGGTGACAGCGCACCTGACCAGATGAAATCATATTAGGTGACAGCGCACCTGACCAGATCAAAACATATTAGTTGACAGCGCACCTGATCAGATCAAAACATTTTAGGTGACAGCGCACCTGACCAGATCAAAACATATTAGGTGAAGGTGACAAGGAAGCCACAGACTCATACCCCCCCGACACTCAACTAACCGCCTCGGACAGTCCTTCATACCAGTGGCCATCAGGCTCCACAACAGTGGGCAGCGACTGCTGCCAGACATCGACCTAGAACTAATAGGAACCCAAGTAGGACAATAACACTACCTTATGCATACTGCACCTTATGTGGATACTGTGATACTGTGAATAATGAATAATGTATATTTCAGTTAGTTAGATAGTAAATTATATTGACCTATTTGTTTACACTGCTTGTGTTGTTTTCACTACCTGTACCCCCCTCCCCCCTTCCCCCATGCTGCTATGATGCCTGAATTTCCCCAAGGGGATCAATAAAGGAATATCTTATCTTATCTTAAAAGGAAAGATGAAATTACCTACCTGGGTTCCATCCTATAGAGGCAAATCTTTCCTGTGACAAAATGGGATCCAATGTAATAAAACTAAGTCAAGCAACGAACTAGATTCCTGTACCGGATCTCCTCTCTGGTAAACAAGAATACCTTGAAGACTCTAACAGGAGCACTCATTCAAGGGTACTACGACTATGCTTGCACCTCATGGTACCAAAGCACCTCAAAGGCACTAAAAACAAGATTACAAACATCACAAAACAAACTGGTCAGACTACTGCTTGACCTTACTCCTAAAACCCACCTCACCCCTGTCCACTTTGACAACCTAGGATGGCTTAGAGTAGACGACAGAGTACAGCAACTTGCAATGGGCCTGGTCTACAAGATACACTACACCACTAAGATACCCATGTGCATGTCGAAATACTTCCCAAAGGTCAGTGAATACCACGACCACAACACCAGAGGGAGTTCCACAAATCATGTTCAACCCAGATAAAATAATTTAAAAAGTAAAAAAAAAACAAAAAAAAAAAACGTTTTTTTAATAAAAGAAAATAGTCATAACGTAGAAATTAGATTGCATAGGTCTATGAATCGATATCGCGATTCTGTTTCGATTAATTGCCCAGCCCTACAGTGTGTACAGTAAGTTAGCTTGGTGATTATCATTGTGATGTAGGCTAAGCTGCCTAGCTACTGTTAGCATACAAGCACTGTAGCCTACTTACTTTTTCATCTACAACGTTTTTTCTGATCCAGATGCATAAATCCACTTCTTCATGTTGCTCAGTTGCTGGTTTATACTTCGGTCCTAATGTTGGCGCAAAGTTTAATTTAGCCTGACTTGTTATAGCTGTACAGCTTACTAACTACTAAACAACAACTTTCTCATAGTCTCAACTTTCACATAGTCAAAATGGGTCCAGCTGCATGTCCGGAGGATAGGTTTAGCTCGGGCCAATCTCAAGTTTCTCAAGTTTCTTTATTAGTTGTCATACAGAAGTACAGAATACTTTTATACAAAATGCTTCTTTATGTTACATTTTGTATAAAAGTATTCTGTACTTCTGTATGACAACTAATAAAGAAACTTGAGAAACTTGAGATTGGCCCGAGCTAAACCTATCCTCCGGACATGCAGCTGGACCCGTTTTGACTTTGCAATGCAGCAATCTCTGATTGGATTTGCAAGGCTGCCAATCATATTCAACCTCCGTGTATTGGATGTCAAGGGCTGTCAATCAATCAACCCTCCATTCAATGGCAAGAGTTTAACTGCACAGACCGTGCTTAGATGAAGTTAATAGCCTATTTTGATTCGCTGTTATTTATTATTTATTTAACAATGGGTCACACCTGTGAAGTTTTCTTCACGAATAATTACTGCAGGCAATACTGCAGTGCAGGCCTGCTCAGAGCTGTCAATTTTGGCCATTTTTGAAGAAAAAAAAATTCACTGGCATTTTTTTTACTGAGGAAAACATTTATAATAAAAAAAAAAATTAAAGTTTTTTTTATATATATATATATATATATATATATATATATATATATATATATATATATATATATAGGTATATGTAAATTAATAATAATTATGAATTATGAGTGAATTTGTGTTTCACGTGTTGTCATAGAGAAACCTCCACTGGAGCACACACATACACACAAGTTGACACAACACAATATTCTGAACTCTGTGATTGTTGTATAGTATAGTTAGTAACAGCAATCCAGTGTCTTTAAGCGATTTGTTAACATGTCTATTTTACCATATCTATTCTAGTTCTCTTTGTATTATTATTACTATTACTATTGTTTTAATGCACAACCGAAGCGGGCATGGCCAACCACATTTCACCGTATGCCCTGGTATGTACGCGATGAATAAAACTCTTGAATCTTGAAAGGCCACAACAGACAACCTAAAATGTATGTGTGCACATGTCCTACATCCTTCATTCACTGCGGGGAAATATCTATTATAATATTTATAATAGTCATATTTATTACTATATTTGTAACTATAGCATGTCGTGGACCAATGAGCACCCATTCTATAGTTGCAGATCATTTTTAATCCTAATTTGAACAATAATATGCACAAACATAATCTTGTGATCTCCACCTTGACTTGTTGCACAAATGTTATGAAATACTATTATGTTTTCCAACTCACTGTCAGTGATTAATTATGCACCACAGTCTAGGCTAATGTAACCTGAAATCATGCACGCTAGGTATTCGTTTAGTTTCCCAACATTATTTGACTATTTTGAACTTAACCAGCAGCGAAAAATAATAACCTTATGTTGATGGAAAAAAATCGCACATTTGGGAATATATGGGAAAATGTTACAAAAGCATCCTAATCAGTGTCATTAAATGTGTGATTTTTTTCCGTTTCCTGATTTTGGTCCAATAATTGCTTTCGCACCTCAAATGAACCGCTCTGGGGTTGATTGGGAAGTGGACCGACCCAAAGCCACCGCACCACAGGGGGGAAGTGGACCGACCCAAAGGAACCACACCACAGGGGGAAGTGGACCGACCCAAAGCCACCGCACCACAGGGGGGAAGTGGACCGACCCAAAGGAACCGCACCACAGGGGGAAGTGGACCGACCCAAAGCCACCGCACCACAGGGGGGAAGTGGACCGACCCAAAGGAACCGCACCACAGGGGGAAGTGGACCGACCCAAAGCCACCGCACCACAGGGGGGAAGTGGACCGACCCAAAGCCACCGCACCACAGGGGGGAAGTGGACCAACCCAAAGCCACCGCACCACAGGGGGAAGTGGACCGACCCAAAGCCACCGCACCACAGGGGGAAGTGGACCGACCCAAAGGAACCGCACCACAGGGGGAAGTGGACCGACCCAAAGGAACCGCACCACGGGGGGAAGTGGACCGACCCAAAGGAACCGCACCACAGGGAGGAAGTGGACCGACCCAAAGGAACCGCACCACAGGGGGGAAGTGGACCGACCCAAAGGAACCGCACCACAGGGGGAAGTGGACCGACCCAAAGGAACCGCACCACAGGGGGAAGTGGACCGACCCAAAGGAACCGCACCACAGGGGGAAGTGGACCGACCCAAAGGAACCGCACCACGGGGGGAAGCGCTGCAGGGTTCGCTTCATCCGGACTCAACGAGGCAGGTGTGAAAGAGCCCTTAGATAGTCATTAGGGGTGGGAATCACCAGAGGCCTCACGATACGATACTATCACGATACTTGAGTCACGATACGGTAGTATTGCGATCCTAAATATATTGCCATATGCTGAGTATTGCGATATTAATATTGCGATATATTGCGATTTATTACCTTTTTTCAACTGCAAAGTAAAACTTTGTCAACATGTTTTATCTAATAAAATAAAGTTTTCAGTCTGTTCATCTCACTTCAATCATTTTTATTGCAGAACATGGTATTTTCTCAAGCAGACAGATGTCAACACTGTAATCTGTGTTGCATGTACCTGACAAACTGAACTGTTTGTATTACAGTCATATTACAACTTAACTGAATGCACACGTGTGCGTGTGTGTGGACTACTGTACTATTACAGGTATTGAAATGAACAATGCAACTTCCTTATACAATTTTTTTTTTATAATAATAAGATTTTTTTTTAAAGAAAATAATAGAATATACAGTATCGCCACGCAAAGTATCGCGATACTATACTGTATTGATATTCCCCCCCCCCACCACTAATAGACATACTGTACATAATATCTGTTCAGTCTTTTACACACCTTGGCTAGAAGCCAGCTGTCCTACCCTGACCCCCCCCCCCCCCCACACGTCAGCCTAACCCGACCCCTCCTCCTGGCTAACGGCTGCGGTCAGAGCTGCTACTCACCGGTCAGCGAGTGTGTGCGGACCCTGGAGCAGAACCGGAGTGAGGTCCAGTCCGTCCAGGACTCGTTGGTCTGGGGGTCCGAGGCCCGCTAGAGCCAGACTGGTGGTGTAGAGGTCCATCACACTGGCCAGCTGCGGACTCACCTGGAGAGTCAAGATTCAAGAGGTTTATTTGTCACATAGCGGAACGTAGACCAATCGCAGCCACTCTTATTGTCTGGGACCAAATACGGCCATTCCCAGTAAAAAGTGGGAATCTCTAGAATGTGTTTGGGGCGACGCTGTATACGGAAGTGGCTCTCAAGGTGACGATAGACAACACTTTCTGTTGTCAGTAGATGGCAGCATTGGTTTAAAATTAAAAGGTGAAAACTACAACAATACATTTCCCAAGACCCTTAGCACAGGTCACAGGTCACTGGGACGGTCTATTCTTCGACGTGATCTGAACAGCGGTAAACTATTACTGCGACCTCGGTATAGCGACGCGAATGGTAAACTAATTATCTTAACAAAAGTGCGCTGGTAGCGTTACATATGTTGTCTAAAGGGGGACATATGGTACAATTTAAGATTTTAATGATAATCGGCATATAAAGGACAACATAAAGCATCGTTAATTTGTAAGAAACCTCAATGAAAACGGCGCAGGGTAAGTTATATTCGCTATTTTTATGAAAATGTGATAGAATCCTATAAAAATGTGGACGCATTTGGTCACCGTGACGTTACATACAGTGAAATGCGGGTGGTCATGCCTGCATCGATTGTGCAATAATACTAATAATAAAATAGACATAAAAAAAACAGGTAATAAGAATCAAATCAAATCAAATGTATTTGTAAGGCCCGACAACACACGTTAGTGTCCCCATGGGGCCGGACACGTCTTCTTCTTTAAACAAGTCAACAAGAAACATCACAATAAGTCAAGAACAAAACAAGAACACCATAAGGTCCAACATTTTTTAAATAAATAAAGAAAACATAAGATGTGCATGATAAAAATAGACATGCTAAATTCCTGAGAAGGCACTGGGTCCTATGTACACTACTATACAATATACAGTTTTAACTCTGTCATTATGCTATGCTTACTATACCCAAACTATACTATACAAGAAGAACCACATCTCCTCATTCCTTTAAAGTGACTTTTCCATTTTGTTTAAAGTGACATTTTGTTTAAAGCGATTACAGCATGTGTGTGTGTGTGTTGTGTTGTGGTGTGTGTGTGTGTGTGTGTGTGTGTGTGTGTGTGTGTGTGTGTGTGTGTGTGTGTGTGTGTGTGTGTGTGTGTGTAGAGCACACTGCTGTATTCACAATGAGGAAGGGGGGAGATGCCGGTGCAGGTTTTAAAATAGTTCATTTAAATCTGAATTACAATACTTTATAATACTTTATAACACAATGCCTCCGTGTGGCTATATGAGGACATTTCAATTCAATTTCAATTTATTTATAAAAAAATAGGGACAATGCACATTAACACATTGGTTGCCAACAACAAATCTCGTTGTTGGCCGCCATGCGTTGGTTGCCAATAACGAGATTTCTCGTTATTTAATCGTTATTTCTTTTAGCGATATCCATTCATGTTTCATCCATCCAGCCTGACGTTATCATTGGGAATGGCTCTGAGCTCGAAAAGGGCAAATACTGCCCCCTATCGTCTCCCGGATGGTAATGCACATCATTGGATTGGATTGAGTGAAAAAATGCATCAGAGAAAAACTCCGCCCCAGGGTTTCCCCACCTCTGGCAAGCAGTGTCGTGTTACCAGAGTCACTGGCGAAGCTGGAAGCAGCTTGGATCATGCTTTTCGGACTATAACGTTGGATCAATAAACGCAATCAATATTTGGAATGGCGATCAGGAATTGGATTAATCTTTTTGCAGAACATCTGATCTGAGGTAAGGAATCTATGTTACCAGTTTTGGGTTAATCAGAGTTGTTTTTCACAGATGTCACAACGTGTGTGTGTATGTGTGTGTGTGTGTGTGTGTGTGTGTGTGTGTGTGTGTGTGTGTGTGTGTGTGTGTGTGTGTGTGTGTGTGTGTGTGTGTGTGTGTGAAAAAAAAACATAAACAAATGTACATAACCTTATTACAACAAAGCTCTGACATGACAATACACAGGAGTAATTGACACACAAACAATTAACACTGTATGGTGATGACTGCTCTTAAAAACCTACGTGTATGTTATGTACAGACAGTAGGCAATATTGCGTGTATGTTTGGGCTAAGGGATGTGGGGCCATGCACAAAGGTAGCAGGGGATATTTAAAGCTCTGTAACACACACACACACACACACACACACACACACACACACACACACACACACACACACACACACACACACACGCACATGGGCACGCACACGCACACACATACATAAACCCAGATTCGGCTCAAACAAGGGACTAAACACGTTTCGCAATTATGCCACAACAATGTGGAACGCCCTACCCAAAGCTGTAAAGGAATGTAAATCACTACCCACCTTCAAAAACACTCTCAAAGAACACCTACGGGAGACTGCAATTCGAAACTGGCCCCTGCAAATGTCCTAACCCAGTTGTACAGTAAAGACCAAGTATGGCCTTGTCAGTATTCCAATGTACAGTACAGTACTGTATTTGCAAATCTGATATGTCATAAATGTATAGATGTAGCAGTACTGTCTATCTGTATGTCGTGTGTGTCATATGATGAATTGAAAATGGGGGACCCTGATGGAAACAAGACGAAAGTCTTTCTCTGGTCTGCATCCCCTTAACAATTGTATGTTTTGAGCTGTACTGTATTGTACCCATTCTGCAATCTGTTAATAAAGTTTTCAATCAATCAATCAATCACATACATACTATACACACAGGGGCGACAGTGGCTCAGCAGGTAGAGCAGTTGTCTGGTAATCGGAAGGTTCCTGGTTAGATTCCCGCTCCTCCCAGGGCAGCGTGTCGATGTGTCCTTGAGCAAGACACTTAACCCCTAATTGCTCCCGATGAGCAGGTTGGCACCTTGCATGGTCGCCTTCGCCGTCGGTGTGTGAATGTGTGAGTGTGTGTGGGTGAATGTGAGGAACAAAAATGTTAAATACATATACTGTATATGCACCATTATATTATATCATTATAAATATATATATATATATATATATATATATATATATATATATATATATATATATATATATATATATATATATATATATATATGCACTATATAAATGCACCATTTACACACACACACACACACACACACACACACACACACACACACACAATATACCACCATACCAAAATAAGCTACACTGGCATAACGGGTTAAATACCATAAAACATAACAATATTTGTCAACAACTATCTCTCAAAGGTTGAAAATACAAAAGAAACGCCTCTAATGGAAACCGTTCGCCAGAGCTTTTACATCGTGCTTCACGTCACAGAGACAGAGACAGAGTTTAACCCTTTCACTGCCGCACTACCAAAACGGTTAACCCCTTCACTGCCGCACTACCAAAAGGGTTAACCCTTTCACTGCCACACGACAGCCGGTTAACCCTTTCACGACCGTCGGTTGTGTGAGAGTAAAGGGTTAACCTTCTGTCGTGTGGCAGTGAAAGGGTTAAAAATGTAAATGTCAGTTTGAACTCATCACCCCCACCCCCCCCCCCCTGTCAGTCTGACCTCACCCCCCCCCCCCCCTGTCAGTCTGACCTCATCACCCCCCCCCCCCTGTCAGTCTGACCTCATCACCCCCCCCCCTGTCAGTCTGAACTCATCACCCCCCCCCCCTGTCAGTCTGACCTCATCACCCCCCCCCCCTGTCAGTCTGAACTCATCACCACCCCTCCCCTGTCAGTCTGAACTCATCACCCCCCCCCCTGTCAGTCTGAACTCATCACCCCCCCCCTGTCAGTCTGACCTCATCACCCCCCCCCCTGTCAGTCTGAACTCATCACCCCCCCCCCTGTCAGTCTGAACTCATCACCCCCCCCCCTGTCAGTCTGACCTCATCACCCCCCCCCCCTGTCAGTCTGAACTCATCACCCCCCCCCCCTGTCAGTCTGAACTCATCACCCCCCCCCCCTGTCAGTCTGAACTCATCACCCCCCCCCCTGTCAGTCTGAACTCATCACCCCCCCCCCAGTCAGTCTGAACTCATCACCCCCCCCCCCTGTCAGTCTGACCTCATCACCCCCCCCCCCCCTGTCAGTCTGACCTCATCACCCCCCCCCCCCTGTCAGTCTGAACTCATCACCCCCCCCCCCTGTCAGTCTGACCTCATCACCCCCCCCCCTGTCAGTCTGAACTCATCACCCCCCCCCAGTCAGTCTGAACTCATCACCCCCCCCCCTGTCAGTCTGACCTCATCACCCCCCCCCCCCTGTCAGTCTGAACTCATCACCCCCCCCCCTGTCAGTCTGACCTCATCACCCCCCCCCCCTGTCAGTCTGAACTCATCACCCCCCCCCTGTCAGTCTGAACTCATCACCCCCCCCCCTGTCAGTCTGACCTCATCACCCCCCCCCCCTGTCAGTCTGACCTCATCACCCCCCCCCCCTGTCAGTCTGAACTCATCACCCCCCCCCTGTCAGTCTGAACTCATCACCCCCCCCCTGTCAGTCTGAACTCATCACCCCCCCCCTGTCAGTCTGAACTCATCACCC
>NW_028173412.1:111041-260159 GCF_963971535.1 Notolepis coatsorum
CTCGGGTAGCGGTAGTGGACTCTATTAATATTATGTTCTCTCTGCAAATAGACTGCCTGAAAACAGCTCCCCGCGGAGCGCACACCATGCTGCATTCATTCGGAACGACCTATTCCAAATGCTATTTATAGGATTTGACAATAATTACACTGCTGTCGCTATTTTACAATTACCTATTATTAATTACGGGGTCATAACGAAGACGTCGGCGTTGAAACGAATGCAGTCTTCCTATTCTACCGCTTGGTGACAGGTACAGGTACGCACGGTCTGAGCTGTGCGTAGATATACGCACAATCTCAACGCACACGTTCATGTTTATAAATCCCACACTTTGCTTAGAAATGATCGTACGTACGCACGGTTTACGCACATATCTGTGCGTACGCAGCATTGATAAATGGAGGGCCCTGGATCTTCCAAAAGTTGTTTATTTCACAGATATGCGTTTCCTTGCATATTATTATCAAATGTCTTCTTATCAAATATTAGGCTACTGTACGATACTCGCGTGACGTCGCAGGACTGTTTTCCCTTCGGCAAAGGATGTGTGATCAGTTTGTTGGCAAATTACCATGATATCAGTGGAATAATCAACTTGTGTGTGTGTGTGTGTGTGTGTGTGTGTGTGTGTGTGTGTGTGTGTGTGTGTGTGTGCGCCGGTTTTAAGGCACTCTTCACCTCCGTTTAACGCGCACACCTAGTCCTCGATTATCCCGTACATAGTTTTATTTTTTTTTATCCACTTTTTCTCCTCCTTTTTCTATTTTTCTCCCATCCCAATTACCCGCTGTGCCAATTCTCCCCTCCCCTATCTTGAACGTTGCTCGCATGTGCCCCCCACTGGCCGGTTGTAGGGAGGATAGAAGCCTTGCATCACGTGTCCCCTCCGATACACGAGGAGGCAGCCTGTCACATCTTTTCACCTGCCAGCGCGGACTCTCATTGGCGAGGTGTAACGTGTGGGAGGCTCACACTGCCCCCGCCATTTCCTGTCTCTGCTGTGCAGGCGTCCCCCAACCCACCTGTAGGAGTCGCTGTCCACAACGTCCAGATTACCACCCATCGACTTCCCACCCGCTAACTCTGCCAATTGAGTCAGTATGACGGCCGGCCCAAGCCGGAGGCAACGCCGACAGCCGGATTCGAACCCGGTGTCTCTTGCGTTGGTGACGAGCGCAGTGTCCGCTGCGCCACCCAGCCGCCTCCCGTACATAGTTTCTAAAGAGAGAAGACGGAGCATCGACAGCCATATCAACGACAATGACACCATGTAACAACCCATCATCTACACCAGGGGTGCCCAACCTTTTTTTAACCAAGATCTACTTTTTAATTTGCCACCCAGCCGAGAGCTACCAGCCCAAATTTGACCTACTCTCGGCTAGTATTAGTAGTAATAGTAGATTAATAATACCCATTCAATATGCACATGACAGAAAATATTATATGGCATATAATATTTTCTGTCATGTGCATATTGAATGGGTATATAATATAATATGATATTTTATATATCATTAACGGTGTGGTGTAGGAATTACAAGAATGACAAGAATGTTATTAATGAAATGAATGAATATTATCAAACGGAATTGATTCTGTAGATAAAGCATATAAATTATATTATATTATATTATAAAACGATCAAGGCATATTTAGCCATTTTTTATGCGTTCACATGCGCTTTTCAAGAATAAACAAAAACGAGACATAATGGGAAGGGTGTGCTTGTACATTTGAACATAGTTCCATGATACGTGGCTGCGTTGTGCTGAGAAAGAGGCGCAGATCCGCTTCTACTCTGAGGCGAGATCTGCATTTATTTTGTATTAATGTCAGAGCCGAGAATCCCGCTTCACAGAGGTATGTTGACGCAAACGGGACAAGCTTTTTCAGCGCAGCATTACACAGCACTGAGTAGTCGTTCCGGACCGATATCCAGAACTTTGCGAGGGCCTGTCCAGTGAACTTGACTTTCAGTAGCTCGTCACACGAAAGATCGATCAACGCCTCCTGCTCAGACAGAGGGAGGCCTGTTGCGTCATGCGCAATGAACAGGATCTTGGATCCAGTTGTTCAAATTGCCCGTGCTCTTTATTTCGGGGAAATAATTCCGAAATGGAACAATGAGCCCTTCTATGTGGCTACAGATGATGGGCTTCAAATAATTAAATACGGGCTCTGCTTACGTTTTTCCACAACTTGGCTCTTAACATCGTCCGACATACAATAAATTTAACAATAAATGTTAAAAAGAAAAAAAAAAAAATATATATATATATATATATATATTTTTTTTTTCTTTTTTTGGAAAACCGATACCGATAATTTCCGACATCACATTTTAATGCCAATATCGGCCGATAATATCGGACATCCCTACTCCGCTCTCCTCTGGGAGGTCTGGTGAGGCGCTTGTAAAAACACGAGTCTCACCGTTCCCGCTGCGATGCGTCCGGGCCACCAGGCGATGGCGGGCTCCCTCATGCCCCCCTCAAAGGTGGTCTCCTTCCCACAGAGGAAGGGCCCATTGCTGCCACCTGAGGAGCCAGTCACACACACACACACACACACACACACTGTTGTAACTTAAATAAGGTTTAAGTGTTACGGAGCAGAATTACTGTGTGTGCGTGTGTGTGCGTGTGCGTGCTTCATTGTGTAGTAGCCCGTACTCTGATTTGGGCCAGACATGACAGCAGCTCCGTTGTCTGAAGAGAAGAAGACAAAGGTGTTTTGGTCGACGCCCAGCTTCTGTAGCCATTTGAGGATCTGACCAATACTGTCATCCAGCTCCATCACTGCGTCGCCGTACCTACGGGATACAACCAATCACAGCACAGACACCACTTCTGTTCAGAACCAATCATAGGAGAGACGACTTCTGTTCCGCCTGGCAGTCGAAGTACACCAATCAGCATCCACCTCTCTACTGTAAGCTACGCTACGTAATGCGACACAACCAAGACTCAACAGTTAGACTCCAGCCACCCAAACAAACTGCCTCCTTGAACTGCTGTGGTCAGGCAAGCGCTACCGGAGTCTCATGGCCGGTACAGAGAGACTCAGAAGGAGCTTCTATCCCCAGGCCATCGGGATGCTCAACGACAATAACACTATGTAGTTCAAGTTTCAAGTTTCTTTATTATTTGTCATACAGAAATACAGAATACTTTGCATGAAATGTTTCTTTCTGTTTCGCTCCTGAGAGTGTGCTAGATAATAATAAGATAGTATAAATAAGTATAATAAGTAAAAAATAGAAAGTCAAGAAGTCAAGTAAACACAAGTGTAAACAACAATTGTTCAGTATACCCATCATGTAACAACCCATCATCTACACTCGCTGCACACACATCCACACGTACACACTCTTTAAACAAACACTCACCTTAACACCCACTTTACTCACTTTACTAACTTTAGACACTTTAGAAAGAGATTTGCACTACATTCATACCTCATTGCACTTTACCCTACGTTTGTACCTCATCCCATTTCTGCATTGTACCTCACTGTTACTCTTTTTACTCTGTATTGTATATTGTATGTATATTGACTGAACACTTTATTCTACGTACTTTTGACTATTTTACACTTTTTATCTATTACTGTATGAAGCACACTCCCAGGGGCTCATACAGGAAAAAAGCATTTCATGATAAAGTATTCTGTATTTTACTATGAAAATTAATAAACAAACTTGAACTTGAAACTTGAAACACAATCTATACGATGATATGGCGTAGCGGAGATTGCGCTCGTCACCAATGCAAGAGGCTGCGGTCTCGACTCCCGGCTTAGGCCGGTCGCTATACTAACTCGTTTGGCGGAGTTAGGGGGAGGGAAGTCGAGGGTGGGAATCTGGCGTTGTGGAGGTCAGGTCTGGGGCGCCTGCTCAGCGAAAGACAGGAAGTGGTGAAGGCAGCGTTGACCTCCCACGCATTACGCTTCACCAATGAGAGTCCTCGCTGCCAGGTGAAAAGAGAGCCACTGGCTGTCTCCGCATGTGTCGGAGGAAGCATGTGGTGGACTTCAGGGTTCCCTTGTACCGACCAGTAGGGGGAACATGCGCACAAAAACCAGGTAGGGGAGGGGGGAATTGGCATAACGACTAAATTGGGACGGGGAGAAAAATTTAAAAATCAGGCGGAGAAAAAGAGGATACATTTTTTTTATTTTTTTTTAAAATCTATACGATGATGAGGCAGAGTGTAGGAGGAGCCTACCGGCCTCGCTGACTCCTCCCCAGGAAGCGCTTGGAGGCGTAGACGGGGGCGTGCGTGGCGTCCGGGGCCCAGTACAGGAAGAAGGGCCGGCCGGCCCGCGTCTGCCGCACGATGAAGTCCAGACCCTCCTGTAGAAGCAGAGGAACGATGACGAACAGTTCCGTTTACGTTTTACATTATGTCATTTAGCTGAACGCTTTTATCCAAAGCGACTTAAAGGAACACTCCAACATTTTGGGAAATTAGCTTATTTGCGATCTACCCTGGAGTTAGACAAGAAGATGCATACCCTTTTTCTTCTCTGTGCATGCAGTAGGAGTAGGAAGACGTTGGGAACTAGGCTAATGGAGGAACCTACTTCCAGTGACTGACGCTAAGCTAGGCTAACGGTGCGCGTCTTCCTACTCCTACTGCATGCACAGATAAGAAAAAGGTATGTATCTTCTTGTCTATCTCCAGGGTAGATGCCAAATAAGCTAATTTCCCAAAATGTTGGAGTTTTCCTTTAAGTTCCGTACAACAGGTCAGCAGGAAGGGTACAAGTCATATTGTTCGTCGAACAGTGTCGAACTTGAACTTGCTACACTCTGAGTTCATAGTAGTATAGACATATTAGCATAGTAGGTAGTAGTGTAGACATAGTAGCAGAGAACACAATAGTAAAAGACAGTAAGGTTAGTTTTTTCAGATATTGATTGAAGAAGACTCAATATTTCAAGATTCAAGAGGTTTATTTATCACATACATACCAGGGCATACAGTGAAATGCGGTTGGCCATAGGGCTGACCTTCGAATTTCTTTTTGAAATCCGAAGCTTCGGGGTTGAGATTCTTTTCTTAAAGTCTCCTTTTTTCCCTTCCTTTAAAGTGTCCTTTTCTTGTGTGTTTAAAGTGACCTATGGTGCGTTTGTGTGTGAGCGAGTGCAGAATGTGTGTTGTGTGTGTATGTGTGTGTTCATGTGTGCTTGTGTGTAGTCGACAACAGAACATTGTGCAGGTTTCGGCTGCCCCGACTGTGGTGGGAAGTTCGTTCCACCATCGTGGAGCGAGGACAGAGAATAGCCTGCTTCGCTTTGATGACCCCCCCCCAGAAGCCCGAATAGGAGTGGGTCTGAGGCGGCCAGAAGATGCAGAGCGTAGGGGTCTTGAGGGTGTGTAGTTAGAAGATGCAGAGCGTAGGGGTCTTGAGGGTGTGTAGTTAGAAGATGCAGAGCGGAGGGGTCTTGAGGGTGTGTAGTTAGAAGATGCAGAGTGTAGGGGTCTTGAGGGTGTGTAGTTAGAAGATGCAGAGCGTAGGGGTCTTGAGGGTGTGTAGTTAGAAGATGCAGAGCGTAGGGGTCTTGAGGGTGTGTAGTTAGAAGATACAGAGCGTAGGGGTCTTGAGGGTGTGTAGTTAGAAGATGCAGAGCGTAGGGGTCTTGAGGGTGTGTAGTTAGAAGATGCAGAGCGTGGGGGTCTTGAGGGTGTGTAGTTAGAAGATGCAGAGCGTAGGGGTCTTGAGGGTGTGTAGTTAGAAGATGCAGAGCGTAGGGGTCTTGAGGGTGTGTAGTTAGAAGATACAGAGCGTAGGGGTCTTGAGGGTGTGTAGTTAGAAGATACAGAGCGTGGGGGTCTTGAGGGTGTGTAGTTAGAAGATGCAGAGCGTAGGGGTCTTGAGGGTGTGTAGTTAGAAGATGCAGAGCGTAGGGGTCTTGAGGGTGTGTAGTTAGAAGATGCAGAGCGTAGGGGTCTTGAGGGTGTGTAGTCAGAAGATGCAGAGCGTAGGGGTCTTGAGGGTGTGTAGTTAGAAGATGCAGAGCGTAGGGGTCTTGAGGGTGTGTAGTTAGAAGATGCAGAGCGTAGGGGTCTTGAGGGTGTGTAGTTAGAAGATGCAGAGCGTAGGGGTCTTGAGGGTGTGTAGTTAGAAGATGCAGAGCGTAGGGGTCTTGAGGGTGTGTAGTTAGAAGATGCAGAGCATAGGGGTCTTGAGGGTGTGTAGTTAGAAGATGCAGAGCGTAGGGGTCTTGAGGGTGTGTAGTTAGAAGATGCAGAGCGTAGGGGTCTTGAGTGTGTGTAGTTAGAAGATGCAGAGCGTAGGGGTCTTGAGGGTGTGTAGTTAGAAGATGCAGAGCGTAGGGGTCTTGAGTGGTGTGTAGTTAGAAGATGCAGAGCGTAGGGGTCTTGAGGGTGTGTAGTTAGAAGATGCAGAGCGTAGGGCCGGGGTCTTGATGGTGTGTCAAGTCAAGTCAAGTCAAGAGTTTTAATTGTCACGGCATACAAGTATACAATGAAATGCGGGTGGTCTTGCCCGCGACGATGTGCAATACAGTGGTACAACATATAATAGAATCCAATAAAAAAAAAACATTGTGCAATAAACAGGTAACAGGTAACATGGTGTGACATCTCGGTATCTGTACATAGTATTTACAGAGCATATAGGACATGCTAGGTAGCTTTAGTAGTGCAATACACTGTTCCTGTTGTTATACTAATTTAAAGTGGCCTTTCCTCTTGGCCATAAGTGTGCGTGTGTGCGGCGTGAGTGTTAAAGTGGCTGCTAGTGTGTGAGCGTGCACAGCGTGCGTGTCGTGTGTGTGCTCGTGTGTGCTTGTGTGTGGATAGTTCAGTGTTCTGTGGCACTCAATGTTCATTGTTCAAGGCTCTGATGGCCTGGGGGAAGAAGCTGAGCCTAAGCCTCTCCGTCCTAGTAGCTGGGGTTCGCAGGCGTCTGCCTGACCTCAGCAGCTGAAACAGGCTGTTATTGGGGTGGTGGGGGTCTTTCATTATTCTGCAGGCTCTGGATTTGCACCTCTTGTTGTATAGAACCTGCAGGGGAGGTAGCGCAATACCCGTGGTACGCTCGGCTGAGCGCACCACTCTCTGTAGGACCTTCTTGTCCTGTGCCGTGCTGTTTCCATACCAGGCAGTGATGTTTCCGGTCAAGATGCTCTCTACAGCTCCTGAGTAGAAGGACTGGAGTATCTTCCCCGATACTCTGAACTTCCTTAACTGTCTCAGGTGGTAGAGGCGCTGCTTCGCTTTCTTTACTACTGTGTCTGTCTATGTGTGTTGACCATGTCAGATCCTCTGAGATGTGGACCCCCAGGTACTTAAAGCTGCTCACCCTGTCCACAGTAGCCCCGTTAATCATCAGTGGTGTGTGTGTCTCCTGCTGTCCTCTCCTATAATCCACGATCAGCTCCTTGGTTTTACCAATGTTCAGGAGCAGGCTGTTGTCCTGGCACCAGCGTTCCAGTACCTCAACCTCCTCCCGGTAGGCCTTCTCGTCGTTGTCCGAGATCAGCCCCACCACCACTGTGTCGTCTGCGAACTTCACTATGGAGTTGGAGCTGAACTTGGCCACACAATCGTGTGTGTAGAGTGAGTACAGCAGGGGGCTTAGAACACAGCCCTGGGGGGACCCGATGCTCAGGGTGATGGTGTTGGAGGTCTGACCCCCCACCCTGACCGCCTGGGGTCTTTCACTCAGAAAGTCCAGTACCCAGGCGCTCGGGGCGGAGCTCAGACCCAGCTCGATCAGCTTGTGTAGTTAGAAGATGCAGAGCGTAGGGGTCTTGAGGGTGTGTAGTTAGAAGATACAGAGCGTAGGGGTCTTGAGGGTGTGTAGTTAGAAGATGCAGAGCGTAGGGGTCTTGAGGGTGTGTAGTTAGAAGATGCAGAGCGTAGGGGTCTTGAGGGTGTGTAGTTAGAAGATGCAGAGCGTAGGGGTCTTGAGGGTGTGTAGTTAGAAGATGCAGAGCGGAGGGGTCATGAGGGTGTGTAGTTAGAAGATGCAGAGTGTAGGGGTCTTGAGGGTGTGTAGTTAGAAGATGCAGAGCGTATGGGTCTTGAGGGTGTGTAGTTAGAAGATGCAGAGCGTAGCGGTCTTGAGGGTGTTTAGTTAGAAGATGTAGAGCGTAGGGGTCTTGATGGTGTGTAGTTAGAAGATGCAGAGCGGAGGGGTCTTGAGGGTGTGTAGTTAGAAGATGCAGAGCGGAGGGGTCTTGAGGGTGTGTAGTTAGAAGATGCAGAGTGTAGGGGTCTTGAGGGTGTGTAGTTAGAAGATGCAGAGCGTATGGGTCTTGAGGGTGTGTAGTTAGAAGATGCAGAGCGTAGGGGTCTTGAGGGTGTGTAGTTAGAAGATGCAGAGCGGAGGGGTCTTGAGGGTGTGTAGTTAGAAGATGCAGAGCGTAGGGGTCTTGAGGGTGTGTAGTTAGAAGATGCAGAGCGTAGGGGTCTTGAAGGTGTGTAGTTAGAAGATGTAGAGCATAGGGGTCTCAAGGGGGTGTAGTTAGAGACCATTGACAGGAGGTGGGAGGCAGAGCCGTTCCCTTCGCTGCATGGTACGCCAGGTCAAGAACCTTGAAGCGGATTAGTGCGGCGATGGGAAGCCAGTGCAGCTCTCTGAGAAGTGGGGTGATGTGGGCTGACGTTACAGTTACAACACAACCAATCCGACAGGTACCGTAATTTTCAGACTATAAGCCGCGCCTTTCCCCCCCATTTTTCGACCCTGCGGCTTATATAACGGTGCGGCTAACAGCCACTAGGGGACCTCCTAAATCTATGGATTTTACAGGTTACAGTCCACCACCTTTAACTCTCACTCGCTCTTCTCTCACAGGCACACAGCTGCTGCAAATTAATAAATGGGAGCTTCCTCAAACAGCCATCTCTTTCCCGACAATCCCCTCTGTGCACGAACCCTTACATATGGTAATTAAACATTAAAACACCTGCGGTTTATAGTCCAGTGCGGATTATATGTACACATCATTCAATTTAGCTGCTGCGGCTTATATTCAGGTGCACCTTATAGTGCGAAAATTACGGTAGTTATCCGTCAGTGCGGAGAGGCGAATACTGGTTGAAGCAAGCCGAACTGAGCCGATCATAAACGCGCTAATCACTTAACCACTACAGCTGCTCAAACCGCTATACCTACTAGAGCTTAACCATGTAAGGAAACCTATTCTATTGAGATTCTTCTGACAGATGTTGCAATTGTGGTGTAATTTATTATTATTAGAGTGAATGGTTAAGCGACCTTGGGTCTTTTGAAAGTCGCTATATAAAATGAAGTTATTATTATTATTATTATTATTATTATTATTATTATTATTATTATTATTATTATTATTATTATTATTATTATTATTATTATTATTATTATTATTATTATTATTATTATTATTATTATTATTATTATTAATATTTGCTTCATCGTTTTCCTTTTTTATTGAAAAACGTATTATAATGATCATAATGATGTGATTTCCGTGGGTGTCTGTACCAAACAAAACAGTTTCCTTACGTCTGGAGTACAATCTGTAGGCCAGGGCTTCTCTGCAGGGCCACAACACTGCCTTCAGAACGGTATCTAGACACATTTCGCCTTTATATTACATCTTCCTCCGATTTGGTCATTTCACTTGACCATAGTGCGATTTTTACAAGGTTTTGATTGATTGTACAGCCGTACTACCTACCTGTACTGATCTGCTACGCTTCCTTGAGGATTCCTTTAGTCACAGTGGACTCTAGAGAGGACAGATGGCCCTTGGTGGTCTCACCTGTAAGTACATCTGAGTGAGGTTCGACTCGCCAGTCTTTTTATTGATCTCAAACTCCTCGTAGTATCTGGGGAAAAAAAAGAACACGCTTGACTTATCAACACACCTCACATATTTGTTACATTTCAACTCTTCTCAACACATTCTGAGGCCCGCAAACAATCTGTGTGCCTTGTGCCTTGTGCTGTGTGAATTCAATACAATTCAATATCTCTTCAAGTCTGATCAGGTCCGGTCTAATTGACCAATGCAGATCGGGAGATGGACGGGGGGGGGGGGGGGGGGGGGGGATGGGCGTCCTCCCCCTCAAAATTCTAAATGTGCAGTTGCTGGGATGTATGTCTGGGAGTGTTGCATTTATTTATTTGTCATTTTTTGGACTTCATGGTGTTTTTGTTTTGTTCTTGATTCATTGTGATGTTTCTTCATGACTTTTTAAAACGAGACATGTCCGGGGCCCCATGGGGACATTAACGTGTGTTGTCGGGCACTTACAAATACATTTGATTTGATTTGATTTGACTGTGATTGGAGAGTTTGGAGAGAGAGAGAGACAGATCTGGGAAGTCTTGGCAGAAGTGAGCAGAGCAGAGGGAACTGTTATGAGGCGGCAGTGAAGCGTGACTCACCAAGCCTGTGACAGGCGTCTCTCTCTCTCTCTCTCTCTCTCTCATGCTCCGCTTGTTCCAGGTGTCGCACACCCGCCAATACTACCTGCTGTCTCCCGGGGCTGCGCACGTGTGTGTGTGTGTGCGTGTGGCCGTGTGCGTGTGCGTGTGTGCGTGTGTGTGTGTGTGTGTCCAGGACCCAGGTACGCAGCACTGATTAAACCCACGGCTAAGTGGAAAAAAACACGACCGGCTGCCAGCGGCAATGACCCTGAATACACAGTATGGCTGTTTTGGGGAAAACAAATGAGCGGGGAAATGGAATGATACACACACGCAGCTGGTACAGAGAGGAGAGAAACACACTCAAGCAGCTCAGCCAGCCAACCAACCAACCAACCAACCCCTTCGACTACAGGAGCGAGGATGTTTTTATATGACTATATGTACGCGTCTGTCGTGTCTAGTGCGTTTGTAGCCGCGCATAGGGATGTCTGAGTGCGCGTTTGGCGCTTATGGCCACGGGGTAGGGCTGGGCGATAAAAACGATAACGATCGCGATATATTTTAAGTAAGGGATAATGTATAGCTACGAGGTCATTGTCGCAAAATAATTGACCGACACAGAGTTTAAAATACCGAGCCGCCTCGGCGAGGTGTTTTAAACGTCAGTGAAGGTCAATTATTTTGCGACAATGATCGAGTATAGCTATACATTATCCCGCTTATTACATGGCTAACTTACTAACAATATACCTAATTCATTTTACATCGACTCGCAACACTGGTTCTGGCTCCGCTCGTCGCTCCGCCCCCTGTCATCGCCGGCAGCTTCCCCGGCAGCAGAACACCGGCAGTGTCTGATTGCACTGAAACAGTGTGTGTCACTGGGCTTGATTGCGAACAGCTGCGCACAGCGGTCATTATTGTCCCACAGCGGTCATTATTGTCTGATAACTGACCTCTGACGCGCGCTATTGACCAATCACAAGCAAGCATTTCGGCGAATGTGAAAACGCCATGTAATAATAATCGATAATAAAAATAATATCGATAATAATTTTTTTTACTATTATTTATTTGATTACATTTGTATTGTGACCTGCAACAGGGCAGCTTTAAAACCAGAGACGGTGGACAGACTTGTCTTTCTTGCCTGCAACTTAAAGTAATGGCTTTGCTTGTCCAAATGACAATACTGACCAAATTGAGATTTATTTTTTTTGCTTTCTAATGTAAAATACAGTTTGAAACCGTCTATACACAGTAGGCTATGTGGGCTAGCAGAGCTAGTCTCCAGTCATGAGTCACGGTGGTTTGTCCACCAAAAAAGCTCCAAAAGATAGAAAAGAAACGAGCAGAGCCAGAACTGTTCAACTCCCCTGGAGCCACAGCCGGCAGAGAAGCCGGTTTACTTTCGCTTTCAAACCAGCTGCAGCCTGAGAACTGGAGTGTGAGGGGATGTAACACTAAAGATGGCGGCAACGACAAAGAATTGCTGCAAAATAAACATGCATCTGTTGTTTAAATAATAATAATAAAAAACAAATTTAATACTAATAAAAATATCGATAATTATCTATATCAAACAATATGAAAAATGTTATCGTGATATTTCGCAATAACATTTTTGGCCATATCGCCCAGCCCCGCCGCGGGGCGCACAGTACACTACCTGCCGACCATCAGGGAGTTGTTGTAGACGGGCACGTTGGGCCTGTCGGTGCCCTGGAACGGGCCGAAGTGGCAGTTGGGCGCGCCGAACCACTCGTCGAACCCGTGCTTCAGGGGGAGGTGCTGGGCTCGGTGGCCGAGGTGCCTGGGGGGGTCACACGGAGGTTCAGGTTTAACTTTTGTTTAATTTGTCACATATAAAAGGTACATTACAGTGAAATGCTTGGTTCTGTATGATTTAATTTGTTTGTGCTGTTGTCTTTAATTTTCTGTTTATACTATGTTTTTAACTATGTTCTATTTTTATTTTATTTTTTATTAATAATTATTTTATTTTTTAACTATGTTTTTAACCCTGTAGCACTTTAGGTTCCTAGTGAACGAAAAGTGCAATACAAATACAATTAATTATTATTATTATTATTATTATTATTATTATTATTATTATTATTATTATTATTATTATTATTATTATTATTATTATTATTATGAGCCCCTGAGAATGTGCTTCATACAGTAAAAAGAGAAGTAAAAAGAATAAAGACCAAACACTATACACAATATACAAACTAAAGTACAAAATGCTAAAATGAGGTAGGGATGTAGTGCAAATATTTTAATGATAAATAGATAAAATATTGGTGTAGTGTTATAAAAAAGTGTGTAAAGTGAGTGTGTGCATGTGGATGTGTGTGCAATGAACAACAACAACAGCAACAGCAACAAAAACAACAACAACAACAACAACAACAACAACAACAACAACAACAACAACAACAACAACAACAACAACAACAACAACAACAACAAGTACACTTAGGAGGTCAATTAACCCTTTCACTGCCACACGACAGCCGGTTAACCCTTTCACTGTGACAATACAGAAGGTTAGCCCCTTTACTATCACACAACCGACGGCGATGCTCCATTATTAGCATCATTAGCTCCGCATCCCGTCGGTTGTGTGATAGTAAAGGGCTAACCTTCTGTCGTGTAGTGAAAGGGTTAAAAAACAACGTTGTTAAGTCATGCACTAAGATCTCAAGGAGGGGGGATAAAAGCTACAAAATATAGTTTGAATTCTTCCAGCAATTCACTGACCCATTAACCTACAGTAAACTACAGTAACTGGATAATTATGCAAGTTCATATCCAGACACATGTCATTCATTATATTTCTAGAGACCTTTTGTCATATAAATTCTTTATAATCCTCAGTATCACCTCGAAAATATAGCCTCTGCTAGAGAAATAAAGACAATACAGCCTATGCTAGAGAAATAAAGACAATACAGCCTATGCTAGAGAAATAAAGACAATACAGCCTATGCTAGAGAAATAAAGACAATACAGCCTATGCTAGAGAAATAAAGACAATACAGCCTATGCTAGAGAAATAAAAAGATCACTACCCACCATTTGCCAACAATTTTGCTGACATAACCCTTTTTCTTCAGCATCTGCGGTAAAAGGATTTCATCCTCGGAGATCCCTCCCACTATCTCCTGAGGTGTGTAGGCTGCAAAGGTCAAAGGTTACTGAACAAAACCTTCCATGACACCGCCACACATTGTGCACAATGTGAGCCGCGAGATGAAAGGGCTGCAGAGTGAGGGAGGGAGGGGTCTGTGAGGTCAGGAGGTCAGAGAGAGCGTGTACTGTACCGTTCCTGGCGTGGGCGTTGGTGGTGAAGAAGCCGTTTCTGACGGGCAGTCGCCCTGTGAGAAGAGCCGCTCTAGCTGAGGGGGGTAAACAACGAATACACATAATAATAAATAAATACACATAATAAATACAAATAAATACAAAATGCATTCATTCATTCATTCATAAATGAATAATACATAAACACAATAATAGATAAACATACGAATAAATACAATAATTAATAAATAGATAAACATAATAATACATACATAAATAAATATACATAATAAATAAACATTATGTAAGTGCTCCCTTGGATTGGTTTTAAATCACTTTCAATACAATTCATAAGAAGTCTGGCCTAAATGGAAATTAATGTTTAATGTTTCTGGAGCATTACCATATTGCTCTATTGATGAGCTCTGTGTGCATTATATACAGCTCTATTGATGAGCTCTGTGTGCATTATATACAGCTCTATTGATGAGCTCTGTCTGCATTATATACAGCTCTATTGGTGAGCTCTGTCTGCATTATATACAGCTCTATTGATGAGCTCTGTCTGCATTATATACAGCTCTATTGGTGAGCTCTGTGTGCATTATATACAGCTCTATTGATTAGCTCTGTCTGCATTATATACAGCTCTATTGATGAGCTCTGTGTGCATTATATACAGCTCTATTGATGAGCTCTGTGTGCATTATATACAGCTCTATTGATGAGCTCTGTGTGCATTATATACAGCTCTATTGATGAGCTCTGTGTGCATTATATACAACTCTATTGATGAGCTCTGTGTGCATTATATACAGCTCTATTGATGAGCTCTGTCTGCATTATATACAGCTCTATTGATGAGCTCTGTATGCATTATATACAGCTCTATTGATGAACTCTGTGTGCATTATATACAACTCTATTGATGAGCTCTGTGTGCATTATATACAGCTCTATTGATGAGCTCCGTATGCATTATATACAGCTCTATTGATGAGCTTTGTACTGCATGCATTATATACAGCTCTATTGATGAGCTTTGTACTGCATGCATTATATACAGCTCTATAACAAACAGTTGCAGATTCTGAGGGTTAAATCAAAACTCGTCCTAACTAATTATTGCAAGTTCACATTGTGCTTTCGAAGGGATGTACAGAAAGATCAAATAGTCTCCACAAAGGCTGGAGGGGTGAAAACACAAGATGCTGCTGAAATACAGTATAAAACTATCCTTTTCTCTCTGAAGTCTCCTATCAAATCGGTAATGGCACCTTCTTCTGTGGTTTTCTGGGAAAGCTTGATGAACAATTGGTGCTGCCACCACTGGTCGCCAATAAAACACATTACTATCACTGTTAACCTGTCAGGTCAAGGTGCTGTCAGATCTTATTGGTGATGATTGGTGGCAGCGCGGAGCGTTCGTCGATTGGAGGATTTTGATATATACTGTATTTCAGCAGCAGCTTGCGTTTTCACCCAACCAGCCTTTGTCGAGACTCTTTGATCTTTCTGTTGATCCTTTCGAAAATACAATGTGGACTTGCAATAATTAGTTAGGACAAGTTTTGACTTTAACCCTCAGAATCTGCAACGGTTTGTTATAGAGCTTTGTACATAATAACAAAGCTTGTCAATAGAGCTAATTAACATAAGTATTAATGATTAATTAACTAATTGTTCTATCTATGTTTTTGTCTTCAACATTGAAATTAACTGACCGTCTATGACTTCCATAGAAACTCCATGGGACCTGCACCATTTATTGATTGATTGATTGAATTGATTGATTGATTTGTGTAAATTACATTCACGACAGTGAAGGATTTTGAAAATGTCATAAAAATGTATAAGTGGGTTACCAGTTGGTTACAATAAAATTATATGTTCCATTCATCAAACCAGAGTTCCTAAAATGTTTTTTGATTTAACGGTCGACAGACCTAGATGATGACGTACTAGAACACAAACAGAGTTGAAATGTGTGCAATGCAATGCTAGGAAACAAGGAGTGGAGTCTGTGGAACCAGAAAAAGCGGTTTTAAAATCTTGCAGCTTTTATGTTCACAACAGCAATTTTGGACAGATTTGCCCATAATACACTTGTAATGTACATTTTTGCCATCTTTCTTTTGTTATTATAATGCAAATGTTGTTCATTTTTTATATGTTGCTCATTTTAAAATGAAAGTGATTCATTTGTGCACTACTTGTGCTGCTGCTGCTAAGGGCAAGGACTTTACACTTTATAATATATGTATTCAAATGATTAATCCTGCACTGCACTGTCTTTGTCCTGTGTCTGTTGTTGTTGCTGTTGTTATGTGAAAAGAAAATGTATGGGAAAATGCATACTCTGTAAGTTAACGCTGAGACAATTACCAATGTGGTTACACACATAGGCTTAATAAAGGAATCTGAATCTGAAGAGAATAGGGACGTGACTAAATCAACTGGACTCACATGGAGAACAGAGCGGGCTGGCGGTGTAGAAGTTGGGGAACAGCATCCCCTGAGCAGCCATGGCGTCCAGGTTGGGGGTCTCTTTAGCGGGCTGGCCAAACACCCCCAAGTCCCCCCAACCCATCTGGAGGGCAACAACAACAAGACACACTTCTGCTTATGTGATGACTCAAACTAAATACATTTGTACCATTTGTACAGTTGTCATTATTAGCTAAGGCAATGTGTCAACAACACCATGACAAGCTATTTCAGTTGTTTTTATGGTGACAGGCTACATTTATGAGATCCCAACCACTGTCCCAAATAAAATAATAATGTAAGGATAGAGACAGACTGACAGAGAGAGAGAGAGAGAGAGAGAGAGAGAGAGAGAGAGAGAGAGAGAGAGAGAGAGAGAGAGAGAGAGAAAGAGAGAGAGAGAGAAAGAGAAAGGAGAGAGAAAGAGGCAGAGAGAGAGAGAGAGCAGAGGGACAGCGAGAGAGCAGAGAGAGAGAGCATAGAGACAGAGAGAGAGAGCATAGAGACAGAGAGACAGAGAGAGAGAAATGAGAGAGAGGCAGAGAGAGAGAGAGAGCAGAGGGACAGAGAGAGAGCAGAGACAGAGAGAGAGCATAGAGACAGAGAGAGAGAGAAATGAGAGAGAGGCAGAGAGAGAGAGAGCAGAGGGACAGAGAGAGAGCATAGAGACAGAGAGAGAGCATAGAGACAGAGAGAGAGAGATATGTACATCTGCCATCAACTCAGTACAAGCCACATTAGACACTGCAGTAAGTGTTGTACAGTGCAGCTAAAAAAACATCATAAAATACATTTGAATGAAAGGCAACCTTTGTTCACAGGGGGTGACGTTATACATGTTTTAGACAAAAACGTGTACTCAGATATATAATACACTGAATGCAAGTATCCATCTATACACTGAACGTTCTGTCATGATGAATGGATAATGTTGATTTTTTTTTCAATCCAGGAACAAGTCTCCATCATCTCTTTCTCTCCACATGTAACTCACGTCATCCATCAGCATGATGATAATATTTGGGATCGAGCCGTTTGACATGTCTTTTGTCCAACAGCAACATATTAAAGCAGAGAGAAGAGTCCAACTCTGATGAAGAGACAGCATTGCGATGCAACAACGAAGTCATGTGACCAGCATCACAACAAGGAAGTGGTTCTGTTTCATCCTGACTTCAGCAGCGCATGCGCACCACGTGCGCATATTACAGGACGAAACGTATTAAGGCGAGACACTGCAGGTGAATAGTCAAATATACTTTTTTTGTTGATTTTGAGATTTTGTTATATTTTGCTTCCTAAACATGTCTTCTATGAAACTAGTGACAATAAAACGTCAATAACACACATTTAGTTGTTTATTTTACATCATTTTGCCTTATTGCATCCATAAATGTGCATATATTTAATGGGGAAGTGCCTCATTTTCATATATAAACATAAATTTCAGAAAACTTGCAATATATTTGTTCTTAGTTTATATGTACATAACAAATTGGGAAAGTTTCATAGTGATATCTATTCAAATATGTTTTGCCTATTAGGGGGTACTACACTGTACTACACTGTTTGTAGCCTGTGTGTAGTTCTGTTCAGTTCAATAACATCATTATTATTATTATTATTCAGTTATCAGACATGTGTTTAGGTTGTCTATTACTAATGGTTTGATTAGGTATTGTGTTTGTAAATATCTGTTTAAAAAAAAAAGTATGGCATTTTACAATACAGAACTTTGAATGCGTTTTCCCAAAAATGAGTTTTAAGAGTTTTTCCTCATACTCTGAGCCAGAAATCTCCACTTCAGTAGCACTCACATACACCAAAACTTCCAGTTCTATTCATATCTATGTTCTGAAGGTATTTACAGAAGGGTTTGTTGATATCGCATTCATACCCTGATTTATATCACATTTTATTCCTAAAAACATGGCGAAATATGGAATTTTACCATAAAAATGGACTGAATGGAGTATTTTCTGATTTATGGAGTGATAAAAAGAGATATCCAAAATCCCCTCTGTAATAACCTTTGGCTCTAATATGTCAACAAAATGAAACTATCATTTTGAAAATGGCTTTATCCAATGTTCAGATTTCTGTCCTGGAATTATATGCAAATTAGTGCATATTTAAGTAGATTATGCTTCATTTGCATATTTAAACATACAATTTCAGAAAACTTGTAATACAAAAAAG
This sequence comes from Notolepis coatsorum, assembly GCF_963971535.1. Lineage (NCBI taxonomy): Eukaryota > Metazoa > Chordata > Actinopteri > Aulopiformes > Paralepididae > Notolepis > Notolepis coatsorum. The sequence continues at coordinate 129,441 of NW_028173412.1, forward strand.
TCTTGTCTTAATATAAGTAATCAACTGGGGAAGTTTCATTGTGATATCTATTAGTTAACTTTTTTACCCTATTCACCTGCAGTGTCTCCCCTTAAGTTTACAATGTTTGTTTTTATTTTTTATTTTATTTGTATTTGTCTCGAACATAGAAACATAAAACAAGTTTAAAAAACAAAAAGGTAAATAGTCAAAGACTATTTCCATACAATAAGTGTTCGAGAAGGAACAGGGGGAAGTAAAACAACGTATCAAGCCCTGCCCCTTCCTTACAATATTTGACATTATAATTTAATAAAAAATACAAATAATATAACAAATAATAAAAAATTAAATAAAAGTACAGTTTTTTATATATCCAAATATCCAAATGAGAAAAAATAAAAAATCACATTACTGCTCAAGCTCCTCTCTCTTATATGTCCATAAGTGCTTGTTTATAGCTACCTTTAAATTGATTGATATTTTTGCTTAATTTTATACTTATTAAAATTAAAATATGTATGTTACAAATGTGATGTTCTAGTTTTAAAAGCGGAAGCGTCTGTTTTTTCCCTTTCCTGTTCCATCACGTGACTCCTATTCCGTCACGTGACCGTGCTCTGACAGCTCAGAGGAATCCAACATGGCGGTGTGCATAGCAGTGATCGCAAAGGAGGTAGTTATTAAAGCGACATGTTTTGGATCTGTTGCCATGTCTATAGCTATATATTTTACAATCTGTTCGTTTAATTATCCTCCGACAGCTGTCGTTGTCCATTGTTTGCTATATCAGCTCCAGTGGGGGTTATTATTAAATCCCCGTATCTAACGTTAGCTTGGCTGTGTTGTAGCTAACTTTCAGTTTGTTTACGTTGGTAGATTGATTGATTGAGTGAACATGTTATTAACAGATTGCAGAATGGGTACAATACAGTACGGCTCAATACACACAATTGTTAAGGGGATGCAGACCAGAGAAAGACTTTCGTCTTGTTTACATCAGGGTCCCCCATTTTCAATTCATAATGACATTTATGACACGATAACCGTATGTGAACTTAACCTACCTTAACTTAAAGTACACAAACAGTACTGTATTTGTAGATCTGGTATGTCATAAATGTATAGATGTAGCAGTACTGTCTATCTGTATGTCATGTATGATATGATGAATTGAAAACGGGGGACCCTGATGTAAACAAGACGAAAGTCTTTCTCTGGTCTACATCCCCTTAACAATTGTGTGTATTGAGCCGTACTGTATTGTACCCATTCTGCAATCCGTTAATAAAGTTTTCAATTCAATCAAGAAAGACTTTCGTCTTGTTTACATCAGGGTCCCCCATTTCCGGCTTGTTGATAGCTTGTTGATATATTCTCTTGTCTTGTATAGTGACGTTTTGACGCATTTTTGTTGTTGTTGTTGCTATTTCTCTTTCCCTGTCGCAGAATTACCCGCTGTATATCCGCAGCGTCCCCACGCAGAGCGAGCTGAAGTTCCACTACACGGTCCACACCTCTCTCGACGTGGTGGAGGAGAAGATCTCCGCAGTGGGCAAAGCCATGGCAGACCAGAGGGAACTGTACCTGGGACTCCTGTATCCCACCGAAGATTACAAAGTGTATCCTTAAAAAAATACCTCAAAGTCACCCAGACGGACCGCGGTGGACCGTGGTGGTCCAACTGAACGGTTTCTAGGTGCCCCTAACCGTGGTGGTCCAACTGAACGGTTTCTAGGTGCCCCTAACCGTGGTGGTCCAACTGAACGGTTTCTAGGTGCCCCTAACCGTGGTGGTCCAACTGAACGGTTTCTAGGTGCCCCTAACCGTGGTGGTCCAACTGAGCGGTTTCTAGGTGCCCCTAACCGTGGCGGTCCAACTGAACGGTTTCTAGGTGCCCCTAACCGTGGTGGTCCAACTGAACGGTTTCTAGGTGCCCCTAACCGTGGTGGTCCAACTGAACGGTTTCTAGGTGCCCCTAACCGTGGTGGTGGTCCAACTGAACGGTTTCTAGGTGCCCCTAACCGTGGTGGTCCAACTGAACGGTTTCTAGGTGCCCCTAACAGTGGCGGTCCAACTGAACGGTTTCTAGGTGCCCCTAACCGTGGTGGTCCAACTGAACGGTTTCTAGGTGCCCCTAACCGTGGTGGTCCAACTGAACGGTTTCTAGGTGCCCCTAACCGTGGTGGTCCAACTGAACGGTTTCCTAGTGCCCCTAACCGTGGTGGTCCAACTGAACGGTTTCTAGGTGCCCCTAACCGTGGTGGTCCAACTGAACGGTTTGGATTTTTTTTTACACAACCCGTTCCATCCCTATAATGGAAGCCTAGATCCATCCCGGAGGAGAGAGGGGCAAATCATCAGCTTTTTAATTATTATTTTTGAATGATTCATTCTGTTACTGAACGTATTGTTGTTAAATGAGGTTCTACTTGTTAAATATAAATATATATATTTTTTTAAATCAAGATTAATACCCGAGACCTGCCTCTCCCAGACTCACACAGTGAAGTACCTCTAGTACACCAGGGCTCCTGCGTCTCCCAGACTCACACAGTGAAGTACCTCTAGTACAACCAGGGCTCCTGCCTCTCCCAGACTCACACAGTGAAGTACCTCTAGTACAACCAGGGCTCCTGCCTCTCCCAGACTCACACAGTGAAGTACCTCTAGTACAACCAGGGGTTCTGCCTCTCCCAGACTCACACAGTGAAGTACCTCTAGTACACCAGGGGTTCTGCCTCTCCCAGACTCACACAGTGAAGTACCTCTAGTACAACCAGGGGTTCTGCCTCTCCCAGACTCACACAGTGAAGTACCTCTAGTACAACCAGGGCTCCTGCCTCTCCCAGACTCACACAGTGAAGTACCTCTAGTACACCAGGGCTCCTGCCTCTCCCAGACTCACACAGTGAAGTACCTCTAGTACACCAGGGCTCCTGCCTCTCCCAGACTCACACAGTGAAGTACCTCTAGTACAACCAGGGCTCCTGCGTCTCCCAGACTCACACAGTGAAGTACCTCTAGTACAACCAGGGCTCCTGCGTCTCCCAGACTCACACAGTGAAGTACCTCTAGTACAACCAGGGGTTCTGCCTCTCCCAGACTCACACAGTGAACAGTGAAGTACCTCTAGTACACCAGGGCTCCTGCGTCTCCCAGACTCACACAGTGAAGTACCTCTAGTACACCAGGGGTTCTGCCTCTCCCAGACTCACACAGTGAAGTACCTCTAGTACACCAGGGGTTCTGCCTCTCCCAGACTCACACAGTGAAGTACCTCTAGTACACCAGGGGTTCTCAAAGTTGTTCATACCGCGACCCCATTTTATTTAGGACTTTTTTTGGGGACCCCCCCACACTTAATGTATCGCGTAATTTCAACGTGGAATAAAGGAATATCAAAATAAAAGCACACGTTGTTGAACTTGATCATCATGCATATTTATTAGAAAATGTCATTACAGCACTATGTTATCAATACACATTTATAAAAACAAGGCATATTTAGCCAGAATATGTTGCCGGAACATAAAAGGAATTTTTTTTTATTTTTTATTATTATTTATTTTACTTGCCAATGCGCGACCCCACTGCCACCTACCCGTGACCCCAATTTGGGTCGCGACCCCGTAGTTTGAGAACCACTGGTCTAGTAGGGGGGTTAGGCTCCGCCCCTTTATTCATAGTATTACCTTATCGTTACCACGCCAACCAATAAGGCCACAGCTGTCATTTAATGATAATCACCGATTATTTGAATAAAATCACCAATGTTTGCTCACCAAGCAAGATGTCTGCAATCAATCAAACCCTCAGAATTGAAAGCTACATGTTGAAGAAGCAGAGCATGTGACGCTGAACGACGGTAAAAGAAGTGACCGAAGTGGAACCATGTGTGTTGTTCTCGCACGTGGACTCTGGTGTGAAATCCTTGGCGGGTGTTTTAACTAGAGCCTGACACCCAGCTGGTGTTATTATTATTATTATTACAGATTCTGAAGTGCCTATTTATGTGCAATACCCTTTGATTTTAATGATTCATTCTATTAAAAAGAATAACTGAATTGAACTGAAACAATATATTTTTAATATAATAAAAAAAAATTATAATATAATCCTTGACGTGTGATCCAGGTACGGCTATGTGACCAATTCAAAGGTGAAGTTCGTCATCGTCGTGGACTCTTCAAACACGTCGTTACGGGACAACGAGATCAGAAGTGTAAGTGGAGCGTTATCACACTGTCATCTGTAGTGGATTCTGTGGCCAATCTGACGGCACATAACCCACTGATAGGATAGCCCGGCCCAAACCACACAGGAGGGGAGGAGGGGAGGAGGGGAGGGGAGGGAGGAGGGGAGAGTATTTGTCTTTGATGTCTATGTAATATCCATGGAAACATAATAATAAGTGTATCGTATCGTAGTGACAATCGTCACAAACTTGACTGAACACATCAAGCACATCTTCCTGCTCCTTCCTCACATGCATCAGACCCTACGGCCAATAGACGGATATTAACTGTGATGATATGTCACAATTAAAGGGTACGTTCAGAATTTTGGACCCCTACTAGCCCCATTTCCTACTTATGATGATATGATTACTATGATTGTGTTGCTCTGTAGAATCCTCCTCAACTTAATCCACGCTCTTCTTCACTTTGGTTACCCGCAGCTATGGCTAGTTAGCCACAAAACTAATACCCAATGCTTAGGGCTGGGCGATATGACGATATTATATAAATATCGGGTACAGTTCATTAACGATACACTTTTTAAACGTATCGTGGATATCGTGATGTTTTGCCCAAGAGGCTTGTGTCGCGTCAATCTGGTCCACACGTTGACACTTTTGAACAGCGCCGCCCCACACACACACTACTGCATCAAAAGTTACTACTTATGATAACAAATGCATTCGTTTTGTGGCATTAACGTTATATAGTTACACTTTCAATAACATCAGCGTATTTACATAGCAACGTTCGAGGTCGACCTAGATATAGCAAGCATTAGTCGTTCATATCTCAGCCCGTGCTGACTCAGTTGTGCCCATTCTGCGGTCTGTTAATAAAGTTTTCAATCAGACAGATGTATGGAAAGGCTTTTATTATAACATCCGTTGCAGTAAAATCATTGTGCCTCCAGTCGTTTAGTCATTCTGCGGAGCTAAAAGCTAAACGTCGGCCGCGGCGAGCTACTGCTGCCATTGTTGTTGTCATTGAGCTCTCCAATGGCGGAAGTAAAAAATGAATACGCGCTTGCCGATTGGTGCTAAGAACAGCAGGGCGGGTGCAAGCGGTGTGACGTAATTGGCAGACGCGACTGTCAATCAAAATGATTCTGTTTGCCGTCTGAATGAAAACGTTATTAATTTTGCAGCATGGGTACAATACAGTACAGCTCAATACAACAACAGTCAACAGTGGACTGGAGGATGCAGACCAGAGAAAGACTTTCGTCTTGTTTACATCAGGGTCCCCCATTTTCAATATCTAAATCATATAATATCTCATTGCTAAATATATGCAATATATAATCTAATAATCCAATAATCTAAATCTAATATATAATATAAAAATGCTAAATGCATGGGTATTTTATTTTGTCTTTAATGTTAGCTTGCAAACTCAAATACTGTCTTGGTAAGCCTCATAATGAATTGTTTGGGGTAAAAAAGAAAAACATCGTGATGCGTATCGTGTATCGCCGAAAGGTCAGAAAATATCGTGATATCATATTTAGGCCATATCGCCCAGCCCTACCAATGCTCCAGGTTCCGGTGCACTCACAACATTATTTGGATTTTAAAACAATAACGCCATAACAATTAGTGTAAAAGTACTTAACAGATGTTAATTTTGTCTCAATTACAAGCAATCTAGACGGCATATATGGTTAATATTTGCCATTTACCTCTGCTAGATCACATTTATCGATACAAGTGCGTTTTTCTTTTTTTTGATAACGTGGTAAAAAGAAAAATCCACTATAATCAATATAAATGAAACAAGGTGGAGGCAGACAGTGAAAGTACATTGAACCTTTGTTTAATTTTTTACATATTTACTTGTTTTCACCTACAATTTCCACACCTTCCCGTGGGGGGGGGGGGGGGGGGGGGGGGTTACACAGTGTGCACTCAGTGAGAACGTGTCATTGTTTGTTCTACACAGAAAATGAGCCAGTCTAAAGGTTAAAGCAATTATTATTCATAGTCTCATTTCTCATTTCGTAAACAGACCCAGACACCACACATGGGTTAAGATTATTCATGAGTTCAGACAAAGCAGTGTTTTTTTTAACTGAAGTAGTGGAACAGACCTCTTCTGGAGAACAGTTGTCATCAATTAAATGTAGCGTCATTCATTCATGTTCACACTGATCAACTGCTGCTAAGGTCTAGGTTTGAGTCCCAATCAAACATTTAACCCTTTCACTACCACACTAGAGGGTCAACAGTCGTGTAGTGTGGTAGTGAAAGGGTTAACATGGTTGTCCATGGGCCTACTTCTCTGGGTGGACTTGGTTGTTGAATATAGCTCTGCTATGAGCACCTGGAAAAGCGCTATATAAAATAGATTTATTATTATTATTATTATTGTGTTTTTCAGCTTATTCCCAGTAAGTTAACAACATTTATCGTTCTCTTACAGATGTTCAGAAAATTGCACAACTCATTCACTGATGTGATGTGCAATCCATTCTACAACCCCGGGGACCGCATCCAGTCCAAGTGAGTATTCATTTGTGTGATCTGGTCAATTAAAATCACAATCCATGATTTCGATCATATGAATATGGGCTATATTCACGTATTCCTGAAGATTCTTCTGAACTGCAGAAGGAAATATGCTTTTTGGAACTTTCTTAACCCTTTCACTACCACACTACAGAAGGTTAGGACTCCCGGGCACTGGTTCAGGAGGGGGGGTGTAAGGCTGTCCCCAAACCCTGTTTTTTGGATTTGGGATTCGAACTTCGTCAGGGTTTTTCGAACGAACGTTCGAACCTTAGTTTTTAATATAACTTTTTTTAAATGTAAAAAAAAAAAATTACTATAAAACTAAATCCTCAATTTGAATAAAGTGATTCATCTGATTAAATGAGTAATTTTTTTTATTAAATCAACTTTCCAGCCCCAGACCCAGCCCAGGGAGAAGCCCCAGCCCAACTAAATCAATTAAATCAACTTTCTTTAATGAATATAACTCATCAGTTTCTTTTAATACTATAATATTAGTGTAGCCTAATCTTTATCTGCAACTGTGAAGAAAAACCCCATTGGTTTAAACAGAATTAAATTTTTTTTTTTTTAAATAAAACATTTGAATGTTGATTTAGAATTCGAATGCCAACGTAACGAACGAAGGCAAACAGGAAGTAAATAAACCAGTGCTACAGTCACTTGTATTATTTCCCTTTAACATATTGAATACATAGTATATTATTGCCCCCCCCTCATTTGTTATATAAATAAGAACCGAATTAGTTGAAAAAGGTTCAATAATCTAATTTCACAGCGTCTGTGCGGCCTCATTTATTCACTGTGTCCATGGAAACGACGCAGCCATAAAGGTGTGGTTTCCTCACGCAGAAAAAACAGAACTACAGTCAGTTTACCTGTCTGATAACTACATCTCCGCATAATTCGGGTGTTCAGGACGTTAGCGATACTGTTTACACCCAATTTAACGCCGTGGTCACATTTTCTTTATAACTAATTTGGTCGCAGATGTACCGATTTGGCGCAAATCTTTGCCGTTTGGGTGTCTGGGAGTCTGATGTAGTCTACAGGCGTAGTAGACGGCTCTGTGTAGGAGTGTGCGTGAGAAGACGTCCAGCAACAAGTCTGTGCAAACACTTCACAGTGTCTCGGAGTGTCCGTGTGAAACATGTGCGTAGTCTGGAGACAGAAACAGAGTCAATGGAGGACCTCGGGCCAAGAACCATAGAAGTGTTTAACCCTGTCGGTAGTGTGATAGTAAAGGGTTAACCTTCTGTAGTGTGGCAGTGAAAGTGTTAACCGGCTGTCGTGTGGCAGTGAAAGGGTTAACCTTCTGTGTATTGTCAGTGAAAGGGTTAAAGAAACAACGTTTTCAAACGTTATAGAAAAGATGGTGAGTTCAGAGTTACAGTAGTACTTTATTATCTAAAGATGGTACGTTTGTGTTGTGTTCACTCAAGACAGTCATGGTTGAGTACTTTTATCATCTACAGATGGTAAGTTCATAGTTACAATCAAGTAGGGCTGGGCGCTATGGCCTAAAAGTAAAATCCCTGATTATTTATTTTTTTAAATCCGATTTACGATTTTTTTAATCGATTTTCTCTTAAACTAGAAACGCCAAGGAAATCATTCAAATAACCTTTGTTTTTATTTGACACAAAAAAATTATCAAACCAAGATGAATGTCCCTATTGGGATTGAAGTGCAAACCTAACTTTCACCAATCTTCACTTAAAAAAAATATATATATAATAATATAATATAATATAAAAGGTTACTCTTAATCAAACAAAGATGAATGTCCCTATTGGGATTAATAGTGCAACAAACTTCACTTAAAAACAAATAAAGGTGCCTATTGATCATCAAACAAGAATACATTTCCCTATTGGGATTAATAAAGTGCAAATCTAACTTTCTAACTTTCACCAAACATCACTTTTGTAAAATAAAAGGTGACTTAAATCATTTTGAAAACTTTTTTCCAAAATCGTCCTAAATCATTAATTCGAATTAATCGATAATATCGATTAATCGCCCAGCCCTACAATCAAGGTTGAGTACTTTAACTATGAACTGACCACCTGTTTAGATAAAAGACAGTGGAGGTAGAGTAGCTTCTTGTGACACTCTGTGATTAACTTCACAACTGAAAGTACTTGGGGCCGTCCCGACTTCTATGGTTTTCAGCCCCTTTGGATCACCGATTGAGTCTTTAAAGTTCAAATAAAAGTTACCATTTGTACAATTAAAATGTTTGTCCCGCTTTATGGAACGTTGTTTAACCGACCAGTCTTTCCGCAGGGCCTTCGACGGCATGGTGTCTGCGATGATGGTTCCAGCCAGCTGATTGCCCTGCTCCTCAACCCCTACTGTACATAACAGCCCTGTCCTCCCCCTGTCCTCCTCCTCTACATGTCACCTGCAGAAACTGTACAAGTGTAATAAAAGATGCCGTTATACATCAGTGCATGGGTGTGGATCATTTTAGCCGATAACTCATCACCAGTGCCTGTAAGCAAAAGAAGACCTGGACCCCAGAGATAATCAGTTTATTTATTTATTCCACAGCAACGAAATTTAGTAAATTATATAACAATATTTGCAAAATTCTACACAAACATCATAAGTGTTACAGTACAAGCAACGGAAGTATTACATTCCCACGTACGTTTTTTTTGAGAATGAAGGAAAAAAAGAGCATATCTATCATGTAAAGATTGTCACATGCATTCATACACTGACATGCTTGCAACTCAACGCCTTTACAAAAAAGGATCTTTGCTGACACGAGGAAGAGCTGGGCACTTTAAACGCAATGCATGGGCTGAACTTCAAGAACTAAACATCTTAACAAAAAAAACAGCAGAGGCACACAATCTTATTACCTACCTAGTATGGAGCGGTATGGACGTCCCCCGCTTGGCGTCATCCATTTTCCTTTTTGACAAAACGAGAACATCAAGACTAGCTTGTTTGGTGTTTTTAAAGTCCCATGATATCCAACACGTTTCTCACACGACACACACACACACGGCGGGGAAGGAACCCGCGGGGGGGGGGGTCTCTCCGGTTGGGGCTGCTACTACGGGTCACGAGGGGGTAGAACCAGTGGCAGCTTTTCTTTAAGTTTTCCTCTCGGGAGACAAGTTGACGTGTGAGGAAAAAGCCCAACTTCTCTCGTTTGTCAGCCATCCTGGTGCTTTTTTTTTTTTTTTTTAGAATACTTTTAAACCCAGCGATGGTTGGAATCAGAATGTCCTCTAAAGATGGCCGCTCAGTGTCCGGGCTCCACGTCGGTGGTAATAGTAGCGCCAGGCCGTGCCGCTAGCGCTGCTGGGCGTAGTGGTGCTGTCCGCTGGGCCCCGGCTCCTCCGCAGGGGGGGTGATGAGGAGAAGGCACGGGTAGCGCTTGGGCGTCTGCTCGCGGTAGTCCAGGTGGCCCCACTGTCTCTTGCCCACCGCGGGGCTTCCGTAGTACGGGTGGGGCACTTGGTGGAGCGGCCGGGCCGACTGGTACCGGAAGCGGCCCTGAAAGTTGTTGTGGTAGCGGGACGGACGGAAGCCCCGGCCCCCCCCTCCCCTGGCGCGGCCCCCTCCCCGGGGCCCGCCCCTGTCCGTGGTGCTGATGCCAGGCATGTTGGTCCGCTTCGGCATCACCTGGGGGGGGGTCAAAGGGCAGTAGGGCCGTCAACCAATATTCTAATTGTTAAAAAAATATTAAAATACATTAGATTGTAAAAAATTTATATTAGAAGTAGGGATGCTCGATATTGGCTTTTTTACCTATACCGATATTGTCCAACTCTTAATTTCCGATATCAAACGATACCGATATATATATATATAAAAAACTGAATAATTTCAGGTAATTAACATTACATATCTCTTGTTGTGCAATTAACAACATTATGCATACTTGACAATAAATAAAATCAGAATTTGTTCTTGCTTGCCTGGGTAAATAAAGTTCATAGAAATGTTAATTTGAATGCCAATATCGGACATCCCTAATTAGAAGTGTGTGTGAAGTGCGTTTTCTTTTTTTTAAACAATACAGTAACAAACAACTTCACAGGACATAGTTTAAGTTTATTTGGATCCCCATTAGCCACAGCAGTGCTGGGGCTATTCTTCCTGGGTAATAGTAACAACAATAACGAAAATAACAAACAATAAAACATTTTAATATGTGCAACAATAGATATTGAATATCATCCTTTTTTTAGAAGGAATATTCTAATAATTACAGTAATTTTTGGCCAATTTTGACACGACCCCAGACTGAACTCTATAGTCAGTTCATAAAGGTCAAAGGTCAGTACCCCAGACTGAACACTATAGTCACAGTTAACCCTTTCACTGCTGCACTACCAAACGGTTAACCCCTTCACTGTGACAATAGGGAGGTGTAGTGGTTACATCATTGCCGTTTTTCGTGTTCCACCCTCTGTCCAACGCAATGCATTTCCCCATTGACCATTTCTAAATCGTCTTGTTTAAAACAAAGCGTTAACATTTGCATGGTGTACCTTTCTGTGCTTATTCATCCACAATCTATAGCTCAACATGAAAATATTTGCAATTAATCATTAAAAAAAATCGCCAAATTTTATTTCAACCAAAAATGCTTAAACAATAATTGTTAGTGATAGAAGGGAACTCGTTTTGTGCAAAAATGGAATGCTTTTCAATTTCCATGCGGCAGAATTGTTACAATAGCCGATAATCCATTTTCCCAATGATAAATCCCTATAGGGGTGGAACAACCAGTGACGTCAGACTACACCTCCCTATACACAGAAGGTTAACCCTTTCACTGCCACACAACAGCCGGTTACCCCTTCCGCCATAACCGTCGGTAGTGTGATAGTAAAGGGTTAACAGTCTGTAGTGTGGCAGTGAAAGGGTTTATAAAAACAAAAGGATGTTCAGTTTGAAGTGATGACGTGTGTAATTGAATCTCAAACAGTTCAGTCTCGCTGAGCCTATTGCAATCATTGGTGCATTTATATAACGGCTTTTATCCAACGGCTTTACAATTTCGTTGAGTAGTGTGAATACAATTAAGTGTCATGTTTGAGGTGAATATCGAGGCTTCTGTAACGTGTCATTTTCAATAACACCTGGCGTAGACCAAACGTAGGGCTGGGCGATAGAGCGATAATGATAACGATATATTTTAAGAATCGATCAAAATAATAGATAATAAAAATAAAATGTAATTTGTATTGTGACCTGCAACAGGGCAGCTTTAAAACCGGAGACAGTGGACAGACTTGTCTTTCTTGCCTGCAACTTAAAGTAATGGCTTTGCTTGTCCAAATGACAATACTGATTTATTTTTCTCTTGTCCATTTATTTTGTTTAGTTTCTAAATTTAAAATACAGTTTGAAACCGTCTGTACACAGAAACTAGCAGAGCCAGAACTGTTCCAACTCCCCTGGAGCCACAGCCAGCAGAGAAGCCGGTTTACTTTCTCTTTCAAACCAGCTGCAGCCTGAGAACTGGAGTGTGAGGGGATGTAACACTAAAGATGGCGGCAACGACAAATAATTGCTGCAAAATAAACATACATTTGTTGTTGTTATCGTGATATATCGTGATAAAATGTTTGGCCATATCGCCCAGCCCTAACCAAACGTAGACCAAACGTAGACCAGACCCACGGCGCTCACCTTGAGTACTCGGCCCCTGAACAGCGTCTCGTCCAGACCAACGGCGCTCGGCACAGAGTCGCTGTCCGTGAACTCGATGTAGGCAAAGCTGAGGAACAAGAAGCCAAGAGGACATGAAACAATCACTACAGACGATAAGAAACATTTATAAATAAATATCATTTCTCTCAACTGATGAAACGTGTTCATAATTGTACTCTCCGAGAGCACACCATCATAAAAAGGGCCCAAAAAAACACACAACTGGTACGAAGATGATTTAACGGACTGGCTTTGTCACATGTCAGGAATGTCGACTTTTCCACAAGAAATAATGTAATAAATGAGATTACCATATCATATTAACACGCCCGAGTGGAGGAGTAATCATGACCCTAAAAAAGATTTGATCACTACCACAGCACAAACATCTGCCTTTTTGTTGGGGCATCGTCATTCTTGAACACTTTGTCTAGAGGCACTTCCTACTGCGAATGCTTTTAAAGGTATGTTACGACTAGCCCTTCATGAAACATGCAACTGTTTTACCTGATGCTATTGCTGATCTGATTATGCTTCTTGCCACTGCACAAATGGCCTTCTGTGTTTGTATTTGATTTGTATGTTTTTTGTTTAATGTACTGTATATTCTATATGCCCTGTTTTTATGTTGAAACTTGTTGTGTGCCGTGTTGGTCAGGACTCCCTGGAAGAAGAGATCTTGTATCTCAATGGCACATTCCTGGATAAATAAAGGATAAATAAAATAAAGATTCTTCCAATGTGGCAGTGTACTGTACTACTACCACTGGTTAACTGCACTCCACAGCAGCAGTAAAAATGATACATTTCATGCTACACTGGTATGGGACCACATAGGAGGTATATACAGTACATTTCTACACTACAGTCAATAATATTGTTTTTCCTCAACCCAATAATATATATATCAAAAAGAAAAAATGCACATTGAAGTTATTTACGATGGAAATAAGACCATTTCGAGCGAGAGCGCCACCATGACGACGATCAAAACGATGTCACATTACAGTGCAATTCATAACAGAAAGAATATATATATATATATAAAAAATACTATTATACCCTCAAATTTTTACAAAATAACATGAGATAATGTATTGACCATCTGGCCCATCAGCTCTACTGGTAGTCCTAACCACTAGGCCCCCCGTTGGTCAGAGGTACGGTACACTGGCTGCACAGGTGCAGAGGTTCAACCCACCCCTTGGGGTGTCCCGAGAAGCGGTCGCACAAGATGGTCACTCTGTTGACGGGTCCGCAGCCGTTGAAGTGGATCTCCAACTCGTCGGCCGTGGCGCCATAGTCTACCTGGGGGTTCGAATAGAGGAGCACATGTGGGCAAACAACACTTCCAGTCGTTGGGCTGGCTCCCTCTGGAAGCCAGGTCCGTTCCAACTTCAGCTCAATATTAGTTCACAACATTTATAATAATAGGGCCCCCACTTATCTTACAAATTATTTTCAGTGGAATAGGGACATGCATATACCCATAACACCAGAGCCAGCATTCTGGGGAGCCACAAATTGGAATTTGCCACCTCCTTCACAGCTCGAATGCATTAGTAGCCGACACAATTTTAAGAAAAAGGTCAAATCATGGCTCCCTCGACCATGTTAAAAACTAGATTTAAAAATGCATGAAAATGTTGTCCGATACATTGTTGTCTGTGGCTACGTTTGTACTGCATTTAAAATGTTCATGTCTATGTAGTTTGTCAAATTGTTATTTGTGTATACATGTTTTGTATCGCTCGTCTGTCTGAGACCAAGGACCACGATGGAAATAAGTCTTGACTTTTTTTAGTGTAGCATCCTTGATGTTTTCTGTGGAATCTTGTTTTTTTTTTTTTTTATGTCAAATCAAATCAGGACTGGGTTTGAAAAAAAAAAAGATAGTTCACTCAATATCGTTCATGCGTTCTCCGAGAATAGAATACAAAAGAATATACAAGCCTTACATTGCCTACATAGACTGATCTGTTGTCTGCGTCTATCCTCTCTTCGTGGGTCATGGTATAGAACAGGCCTGCGGTATGAAAAACAGAAGGAGGGAGGTAGACAGCAGCTAGAATTAGAAGAGGATGGATCAAAAGCCCCAATAGTCTCACACAAAGGGGGGGGGGGGGTCACTTTCAAACGTTTCTGTGGCGACACCAACCATCCATCCTCTAATCCTAGGGTATAGTAGTACTGTACACACAATAACATCCACAGAATAGACGTGTTGCAGGGAGGCACTGTGGCCGACCCCCACACAACCACCTACCCAACCTCCTCCAATGTACGGTTTCTTCGTCAAATGTTATATACTCTCTTTGTATCACAAACAGTACTGTATATTTGTAAATCTGGTATGTCAAATGTATAGATGTAGCAGTACTGTCTATCTGTATGTCGTGTGTGTCATATATTATGTTATGATGAATTGAAAATGGGGGACCCTGATGTAAACAAGACGAAAGTCTTTCTCTGGTCTGCATCCCCTTAACAATAAGTGTGTATTGAGCCGTACTGTATTGTACCCATTCTGCAATCTGTTAATACAATGTTCAATCAATCAATCAATCACAACTCCAATCACAAAAATACTGAGCGATGTCCTGCAGAGAGAGAGAGAGAGGGCAGTGATGAGGCACATGTGAGCTCAGGGCTCGTCTCATTGGGCAGTGATGAGGCACATGTGAGCTCAGGGCTCGTCTCATTGGGCAGTGATGAGGCACATGTGAGCTCAGGGCTCGTCTCATTGGGCAGTGATGAGGCACATGTGAGCCCAGGGCTCGTCTCATTGGGCAGTGATGAGGCACATGTGAGCCCAGGGCTCGTCTCATTGGGCAGTGATGAGGCACATGTGAGCCCAGGGCTCATCTCATTGGGCAGTGATGAGGCACATGTGAGCTCAGGGCTCGTCTCATTGGGCAGTGATGAGGCACATGTGAGCGTTATGGCTATTCGCTATTGGTGACGTGATCCAGGTGTTGGCCAGATGGTTGGGGGGGGGGGGGGGGGGGGGCAGCTGCAGAGAGAGACACACCTGGAGCACGAGAGAGGCTTTTAGAACGCCTTCCAGTTCCAGGTTCTGTTGCATTCGTCACGTACAGTACAGGATAAGTAAGGTACAGTACAGGATAAGTAAGGTACAGTACATGATAAGTAAGGTACAGTACAGGATAAGTATAAGGTACAGTACAGGATAAGTATAAGGTACAGTACAGGATAAGTAAGGTACAGTACAGGATAAGTAAGGTACAGTACAGGATAAGTAAGGTACAGTACAGGATAAGTAAGGTACAGTACAGGATAAGTAAGGTACAGTACAGGATAAGTATAAGGTACAGTACAGGATAAGTAAGGTACAGTACAGGATAAGTATAAGGTACAGTACAGGATAAGTAAGGTACAGTACAGGATAAGTATAAGGTACAGTACAGGATAAGTAAGGTACAGTACAGGATAAGTAAGGTACAGTACAGGATAAGTAAGGTACAGTAAAGGATAAGTAAGGTACAGTACAGGATAAGTAAGGTACAGTACAGGATAAGTAAGGTACAGTACATGATAAGTATAGTACAGTACAGGATAAGTATAGTACAGTACAGGATAAGTAAGGTACATGTACAGGATAAGTAAGGTACAGTACAGGATAAGTATAGTACAGTACAGGATAAGTAAGGTACATGTACATTACAGTGACACGCTTGGTTCCGCAAGAACCTCCTGAGATTGTGCTTCATACTGTACAGTAAAAAAGAAATAAAGACCAAACACTATATAAAATATTAGCAATGCAAACATGAGGTAGCAATGTCAGAGCAAATATTTAGTAATAAATAAGATAAATTAAGGTGTATAGTCGTGTTAAACGTGTCTAAAGTGCGCCAGCGTCTTTGGCGTTCCTGAGAAGCGCTTTATAAATAAAAATGTATTATTATTATTACTATTAAAGTGAATGTTAATAAAGCTGGGTGTTTAAAGTCAGTGTGTCAAGTCAAGTCGAGAGTTTTATTTGTCACGGCACACAAGCATACAGTGAAATGCAGGGGGGGGTCATGCCCGCGGCGATTGTGCAATAATACAAGTAATAAGAATAAGACATAACAGGTATACATGTACATAAAGTTTACAAAGAGCATTGTAAGACAAAGGTCCTGTGATAGTGCAATACAGTGTTAGCTACGGATGAGGCACTGGGTCTTATGTACACTACTATTACTATACAATACAGTCTACAGTTCCTTATGCTATCTTGCTGTATCCTTTTCCCCCCTTGTATTTGTGTGTGTGTGTGTGTGTGTGTGTGTGTGTGTGTGTGTGTGTGTGTGTGTGTGTGTGTGTGTGTGTGTGTGTGTGTGTGTGTGTGTGCGTGCGTGTGTGCGTGTGCAATGGCTGTAGATGGCTGGGTTAGTGATTCATAGAGTCCTCGAGCATGCCGCTGGCCTGGGGAGGATAGAGGGGGTTACTACTTAGCTCCTCCTGTACAGTGCATCAATGCAGAACAGTAATACTGCTCAATATGAACCCAGCAGCAGTATTATGGGCTGGTGGTCTCTTACCCGGCTGGGGGCTGCTGGACAGGATCTGCATGTCGGCTGCCTCACAGTGCTGCTGCTGCTGCTCCAGCCTCTCCTCCCTCTCCTCCTCCTCTTCCAGCTCCAGCACCCGGGCCTTGATGGCTGCCAGCTCCTGGGATCATGCAGAGGGATGGAGACCGAGGAGGAGACATAGGCTACAGTGAGCTACTGGGGGTGAAGGTGCAAGTCCCACTGCTGTCTGCTGCACTGAGGCTCCCGGATTAATAACACAGTTGGAAGAGAAATATCCGTTTTTCCCCCACACCGCCTGTAATAAAACAGCGACGATTCTGTGTCAAAACGCTGCCCTATATAATAATATTTGCAGCAGCTGCCGGGGAACCGGGAGGAGAATACCGGAGCTACACTATAGCTCTGTGTGTGGACCCCGTCACTCTGCGCATGCGCGCCGGCCAGATGCGCCCGAAAACCCGTCAGCCTTTTGCTCGAATGAAACAAATAAAAAACATGAAACAATAATAAAAAACGATATGAATAGGAAACAAGAAAAAGAAATTAAACAAAGCTTTTTGAACAGGATCAGTGTATAAAAATGTATGCAACATTGCGACCAACGATCTCAATGTTGCATACATTTACACTGATCCTATTTCAAAAGTCAAAACGTAGTTTGTTTTGTTTTTTTATTTGCGTTTGTATTTTTTATTTTAAGCAACGTCGTTATAATAAATCAAAGACTACTATACTGAAACCAAAATGAATAAGGCGACCGTGACGTCACATGCGGATGCGCGCAGACCACAGCGACATGGTCGAAATGTAGTAATAATGCAAACATAACGATGATGATGATGATGATGATGATGATGATGATGATGATGATGATGATGCTCACTCACCGGGTCCTCGGTGAACTGCTCCCCCCCGCTGGGCTCCAGCTCGCCCTCCAGGTAACAGAGAGGCTGCAGATTATTATTATCCGCCATATTCATATTCATATTCACTGCTCCAACATGGCACCCCCCGCAGCGACGCCACTTCTGAGTCAGAAAGGTTTTTATTAATAATAATTATTAATGCCAAGTAGTTTACACATACAAAGGAATTTGATTTGGTCGTTTTTGGTGCGAGACATTATTAACGGACAGAGATAATAACGGGACAGATCATAAAACAATTTAAACAGAAGCACAATATAATAATAATATAATAATGAATAAAATAAAAAATAAATAGGCCAGGGCTGTACAACTGTGCACAATGTGTGGTCAATACAAATAGCAATACAGTGGGATGGAATTGGAATATTTTAGCAGGGCTGTGCTGCAGTTGAGCAAGTAATGTGCAGAAAGTATGAATACTAACAACAGTGAAGTTATGAACTTACTTACCACCACCGCTCAGACCGACGCGACGCTGCTTTTGTCATCCGACGTGCAATCAAAGGTGAGTTTCGAGCAGCCAGTCAACCCACTAAAGCTTTTATTAATAGAGCAAGAAGGACAAGATCGCCCAGGAAAGAAAGAAAGTATAGTGGCTGAGGAAACAGGCCACCCCCAGCCTGCTGAGACCAGAGACTGGCTGCTAGGCTGATTATTATCACCTGGGAGTTATGGGACTGGTTGATGACTTCCGATTGACACTGGTTTGATTGATTGATTGATTGATTGATTGATTGATTGAAAACTTTATTCATGCAGACCAGAGAAAGACTTTCGTCTTGTTTACATCAGGGTCCCCCATTTTCAATTAACCATAACATATGGCATATGACATACAGATAGACAGTACTGCTACATCTATACATTAATGACGATACCAGATTTACAAATACAGTACTGTTTGTGATACAAAAAGAGTCTAAAAAAGAGAGTATATACATTTGACGTAGAAACTGTATGTACATGGGAGGAGGTTGGGTGAATGAATGAATGAAAACTTTATTTAACAGATTGCAGAATGGGTACAATACAGTACGGCTCAATACACACAATTGTTAAGGGGATGCAGACCAGAGAAAGACTTTTGTCTTGTTTACATCAGGGTCCCCCATTTTCAATTCATAGTGACATTTATGACATACACAACATACATGACATCATGACATTTATGGCATAGGGACATACATGACATACAGGTATATAGTATTGTTACATTTGTGACATATATGATATGCAAATATACAGTACCGTTACTCATAGATCCTGACAGAGAGTATATACATGATGGGGAGGGGACTGTACATTAGGAGGGGGTGGGTGGGTGAGAAATATACATACGGTGGGGAGGAGAGTGGAGACTGTACATTAGGAGGGGGTGGGTGGGTGGGTGGGTGGGTGGGAGAGAAATATACATACGGTGGGGAGAGAATATATTCATGCGGTGGGGAGGAGACTGTCTATTAGGAGGGGGTGGGGGTGGGGGGGTTTGGACATTTACGGTGGCCAGTTTCGAATTGCAACCTCCCGTAGGTGCTCTTTAAGAGTGGTTTTGAATGTGGGTATAGGCATTCACATTCCTTTACAGCTTTGGGTAGGGCAGCTTTGGGTAGGTGGGGTGGGGGGGGGGGGAACTGTACATTGGAGGTGGTTGGATGGGGGGGGGGGGGGGTTGGGTAGGCGGGGTGGGGTTGGGTAGGTGGGGTGGGGGAAACTGTACAACTGTACAAGCAAAACTGTACATTGGGATATCGACAAAACCTTACCCAAGAAGTGGGTCTCGTGTATTATTGGGTTAGGACATTTACTGGTGTGATTGACAGACAGTATGCTAATCAAAGTCAAAAGTCAAAGTCACCTTTATTGTACATGTTCTAGTGTTGAGACATACAGAAAGTTGAAATTACATTTCCCTACATAGAAATACATAGACATAGATCCAGCGGTTCCCAAACTTTTTTGGCCATGCACCCCCCGTCACCTCCTGACCTAGCTGACGCACCCCCCAATGCCCAACATGAAAAAAGACAACACAGTCTATTCATAGGCGCACTAAAGGCATCAGGTTTAATCCAATAAGAACACATACCAAAGTATGACAAACAAAATAAAATACTTCACCACACAAAAGAACAAAATGAGAATTACATGCATAGACTCAGAAACAGATTGGCCAAAAAACTAAAAAAATTGGTTGAATCCACGTCTGACTGAGATGCATCCATAGGTGGGAAATATGTCCGTAGCTGCTCAGCGAGTTGGTTGAGGTGTTCTGTTATTAGGCTGTTTACAGGTTCACCCACGACAACTTTGTTTCCCTCCAAGAACGCATGAAGTGTAGGGAAACACATGAGCATAATACGCTGCCACAATAATAGCGCGCCTATGGCATTTTGGCAGGAAGTAAAGTGCATTTTGGATACATCTTTTTTATTATTATTATTATTATTATTATTATTATTATTATTATTATTATTATTATTATTATTATTATTATTATTATTATTATTATTATTATTATTATTATTATTATTATTATTATTATTATTATTAAAACGTAAGTTTTTTATTTAAAAGTTTAGTCAATTTCATGATTTACACAGTGAAAATCCCCATTTGAAATAATGTATTAGTTATATTTATTAGTAAATAAATAACACCATAGCACAGCCATTAGCCTTTTCATGTCACGCACCCCCAAGAGGGCTCTCGCGCACCACAAGGGGTGCGCGCACCACAGTTTGGGAACCACTGACATAGACAATGTAAACAACAAAAGTAAAAATGTAAGTATACAAACACACAATAGACAGGGACTTCAAGATTATGTACAATACGAATGATAAATAAAAATTTGCTTAGTGCAAATATTTTTCTAGCAGCAGTATAGCACTGAGTAAAGTAAAAAGTGGCAGTGTGTGTCTGTGGGATGGTGTGTGTGTGTGTGTGTGTGTGTGTGTGTGTGTGTGTGTGTGTGTGTGTGTGTGTGTGTGCACACAGTGTGTGTGTGTGTGTGTGTGTGTGTGCACAGTGTGTGTGTGTGTGTGTGTGTGTGTGTGTGTGTGTGTGTGTGTGTGTGTGTGTGTGTGTGTGTGTGTGTGTGTGTGTGTGTGTGTGTGTGTGTGTGTGTACGTGCACAGTGTGTCAGTGTGGGGGGGGGGGGGTTCTGTGCTGTAGGACCTGCATTCCGATGACATGCTCCGTCTTGAAGCATTATTTTTATCAAAATTAGCCTTTTATAAGGTAATGTGTGATGAACTTGATGTTGTTAGTGTCCATTATCCCGGTGCAAAATCTATATGACCGCAGCTACTTGGGGAGCATTTAGTATTTTTAGTTGATTTGATTTTTATTTGTCTCGAACATAGAAACATAAAACAAGTTTAAAAAACAAAAAGGTAAATAGTATTATCCATGCACATGAACGGGATACTTTATTTTGAAGGAGTGCTTCCCAAAGCGGGTCCAGCAGCTATGGGGTGTTTAACAGTGTTTACATTTACATTTAGTCATTTAGCTGACTCTTTTATCCAAAGCGACTTACAAGTTCTGTACGACAAGTCATCAGGAAGGGTACAACTCTATCAGCTGAGTAACAATGTTCATCAAAGTGTTGAGTGCTACAGTGTAGGTTAGTTTATTAGAACAAGTGCATGACACTAAAGTTAGTTAGGGTTAGATCATTTTCTTTTATAATTTTTTTATTATTTAAATTTTTTTTTTTTAAATTTTTTAATTTCAGATAATGGTTGAAGAAGTGCGTCTTTAGTCGACGGCGGAATATTGGACGGGTTTCGGCTGTCCTAACTGGGGTGGGTAGTTAATTCCACCATTGTGGGGCAAGGACTGAGAATAGGCAATTTCTCTTTGATGACCCTCCCGGAGCTTGGATAGGATAGGTCTGTGTCACTTCTGTCACAGTGTCACTTCTAACGGGAGATTGTAATTTATAGGCCTATCATTCTGACCACTTTCTCACCCTATTTCAACCACCCAGTAATGCAATCCCATATAAAATCATATTATAACAACATATTTTCAGATAGTTTCCCTCTGAACTTCTTTTACCATGCCAGAATTTCAGAGGTGGACAGAGTAGGCTATTGGAAAACATTAATAATAATAATAATAATAATAATAATAATAATAATAATAATAATAATAATAATAATAATAATAATAATAATAATAATAATAATAATAATAATAATAATAATAATAATAATAATAATATAATAATAATATAATAATAATATAATAATAATAATAATAATAATAATAATAATAATAATAATAATAATAATAATAATAATAATAATAATAATAATAATAATAATAATAATAATAATAATAATAATAATAATAATAATAATAATAATAAACTTTATTTGTATAGCACCTTTCATACAAAAACTGCAGGTCAAAGTGTTTCACAGCAGAAAAATTTATCATAAAATGAGCATGTCAAGTGCAGACATATAAAATCACAGTTTTTCACATTAGGATCTAACATCCCAACCTGCCACCTTGTTTATGGTTTGATTCAGTTTAAAAAATAGACAATAATAAAAAGAGTAAGATAAAATAGACAGAGTAAAATAGTGCAATAGTGCAGTGCAATAAGTAGTAGAATAGAATAGACATAAAATGAGCACAAAAAGTGCAGACATATAACATCACAGTTTTTTACAGTACAATAAAATAGCTCTGGATTACTGTTAACAGTTTAAAGTCGTCTTTACCTTCTCTGTTTGGTATCCACAGTTTAAAACTTGACAGTCTTCCCTCCTGTTTTATACCCACTTTGACCCTTTGAACCTCCCACTCAGGGCAAACCTCCCTCTCAGGGCGCAGTTCTAGGCCTGGGTCCTACACAGTTTTAAAGCCTGACAGTCTTTCTTGTTTGATACCCACACAGTTTAATACCTGACAGTTTTGAACCTGTAATAAAAAGTAATAGACAGAGTAAAATAGTGCAGTGCAATAAAATAGTAGAATAGAATAGACAGTAAAATGATGCAGTGAAATAAAAAGTAACATGGAATGGACAGAGTAAATGATGCAAAGTGCAGTGCAATAAAATAGAATGGACAGAGTAAATGATGCAAAGTGCAGTGCAATAAAATAGAATGGAGAGTAAATGGTGCTACAGTACAATCAACAGCGGAGTGTATTAAAAGGCTATGGTGAAGAGGTACGTTTTTAGCTTGTTTTAGAAAATATTAAGAGATCCAGCTTCCCTAATGTCCATAGGTAGTGTGTTCCATAACTTTGGTGCATAGTTTGCAAAGGCTGCATCCCCGATTTTCCTTAGACTGTGGCTTGGAACCTTCAATAGATCAGTAGTAGATGATCGCAATGTTCTAGGAGGCACATAGTTGACAAGAGAATTTGCAATGTAGCTTGGTCCTGTTCCATTTAGTGCTTTGTATATAAGGAGGAGGACCTTGAAATATATTCTAAATGTTACCGGAAGCCAGTGTAGGTTAGCTAATACTGGACTGATGTGGTCTCTCCTCTTGGTTCTAGTTAATAGCTTAGCTGCCGAGTTTTGAATGAGTTGGAGTCGTTGTATGTGTTTCTTTTGGGAGGCCGGTGAGGAGTACATTACAGTAGTCAAGTCGGCTTGAGATAAAGGCATGGATCAGTTTTTCAGCATCTTTTTGATTTATATGGTCGTAACTTAGCTATGTTTCTAATTCTAAGGTGGGAAAATTATGTTTTTGTCACCTTGTTGATGTGTGATTTAAAGCTTAGGTCTGAGTCTATTATAACACCAAAACTTGTAACTTCGGGTTTGATCCAAGGAGTAAGTTGCCCCATATTGTTCTGTAACATTTCTCTTTTTGTTATAGGACCGACAACTACTAGGATTTCAGTTTTGTCCTCATTTAATTTTAGGAAGTTGTTCGTCATCCATTTGTTTATTGCTAAGAGACAGGCGGAAATTGAGTTAATAGCTGTGTGATCATTTGATTCAGCTGAGATGTACAATTGTGTGTCATCTGCGTAACTATGGAAACATACATTGTGTTTTCTAATGATGTCTCCGAGTGGCAGCATGTATAGGGAGAATAATAATGGACCAAGGCAGCTCCCCTGTGGAACTCCGAAGTAGGTGTCATGTTTCTCAGAAGAATGATCTCCAAGCCTGACGTAATATTTTCTCCCTGAACCAGTTTAATACATAGTCAGAAAGACCAACTAACTTTTCTAGACGATTTATTAGGATATCATGGTTGATCGTGTCAAACGCTGCGCTTAGATCTAATAGGACGATAATTGAGACTTTGTTTGCATCCGAGTTTATTCTGAGGTCACTAATTATTTTAGTAAGCCTGATTGAAATTCCTCCATGATGTTGTTTTCTTTGAGAAAGGAGTTTATTTGTATTGAGACTATTTTTTCAAGTATCTTGCTGATGAATGGGAGGTTGGATATCGGCCTATAGTTGGTTAGTACATTACTGTCTAGTTTGGGTTTCTTTAGTAAGGGTCTTACGACGGCTGATTTGAATGCGTCTGGGAAAATGCCTGTCAGCAGCGATGTATTTATAATATTGTAGCGTCCTTGCTAATGAATGACTCACAGAGGCTGTTGATGTTTCTCACTTTGGTTTATTCAACTCATGGATATGGTTCTTTGTGCAAAAGACGTGGTGCATCACCTCTGCTCATAATTAGTAGCCTGAACATGAACTTCCCAGGTCAGCCCTTGCCCCCTCCCCTCTGCCAACCCCCGGCTCGCGCGACCAATAGCGTCGCCGCCGCCAGCCCCAGGTTGGCAGAGTGACAGCTCAGCTGACCAATCGCCCCAATCCCAGGGTCGCTACAATATTTAGGACATGACTTGCAATACTCTTGAATATTCGCTTAAAAAATGCTGTGGGTATAGGGCCAATACAGGAAGTGGAGGAGTTACATTCCATTCGAAAAAAAAAAAATAACACACCTCCTCCGTTCCTTGGTGCTGAGCCAAACTGTAGAAACAGTAGTACATAAAACAAAGCGGGGCTCGCAACTCATTTTCTTTTTTTTACGATTTATTTTTTTGCGTTTTATCGCTTTATTGCTACTGGGCAGTCCAGCAGAGAGAGACAGAGGAGGAATGGGAGACAGAGTGGGGGGAAGACATTCGGCAAATAACGACGGGTTCGGGAGTCGAACCCGGGTCGGCCGTGTGGTTCGCCACTGGGGCGCCCCAACGCAACTCACTTTTGATGCTCCAAGGTGTTTTAATTGTGACAAATAATAGCAGCAGATACAACGTTTCGACCCTTCGAATGTTATGTATGTTAACACAACACAAAATTACATCTTTTTATACAGGAAATGAAATAGATTAGCTATCAGCCCCACCATGGTGATCAGGGGCGGTCCCAAGACTTGCATGATTTTTTAATAAATCTTATACATGATTTAGTAACAATTTATCTTTTACATTTGACATTTTTTAGAAGGAGATTTTTTTGAGAAATATACAGATATTACATAATTATATTAAACACAGTATTAGACATCATTTAAAGATAGGCAGCAGTGTGTAAGGTACTTTATTTTGGACCCGGTCCAGGTCCTATAGCCACTGAAAAAACACAAACAAAAACACAAACAAAAAGGAAAAAACAAAGAAACGCAAAAGCTTTGCGATCTCGTCTAAACTATCAAAACGTATAAATCTGTTAAAACGATGACGAAAGGGTTGTCACGGCTCTGGTCGCGCGTACTGCTTACGTCACAGGTAGCAGGTAGGCGCCAGTAGCCGAGACGTAAACAAAGCAAGTATGTCTGACTTATATCAACGGAGATCACCTGAAGGCTACATTGGCAGTACTTTTAACCCTTTCACTGCCACACGAGTCACACGACAGAAGGTTACCCCTTTACTATCACACAACCGGCTGTCGTGTGGCAGTGAAAGGGTTAAATACACAAGAATCTGTCCCGCGGCGTGAGTGGAGCCACTGTCTGTGAGTGACTCTGCTTTGGTGCAATCACATTCCCCATCCACAGTCTGCGAATCAGAGGCAGAGTAGGGCGGGTCTTCACAGCACGTCATGTGACATATGCGCCAATCGTGTGACAGCGGGTCTCCGTCGTTACAGCGTCGTCTGCACGGAGAATTCCACTCCAAAACGCTCGTCTAAACGTAAAATTAAAAGTGAAACCGCAAGATGACTTTTGCGGTTTCTGTTCACAAAACGCTCGTCTAAACGGGGCCTTAGACACACACGACGAGGACGAGGAAGAAATGCCGCAGGGGGCAGAGGAAGAACCTGAGGCCAGAGGATGTACTACAACACCCGGAGCTCCACGAGATAATCAACATCATGAACCTGAGCGACAAACCCCCTCTCTACTGCCTGTGAGTCAGCCCTGAAAAAAGGCCTGTGATCCTTTGTGCCAACGACTGACTGTAATGAATTCAACACAATCATTGACTTTCACAAATCCTTTCGATCTATAAGACTAAGAGAATTCTTTAAGAGTAATAACGGATGATAGACCAAAACTGCAATGGATTCAACAATTAGTGAAAATAAAACACCAGAGAACTCTAGTAAATTTCGTGGAAAAAATCCACTTTTATTCCACCGAAACATAGAAATGCATCCCTTGACACATATTGCAGATTGGTAGAACAAGGTGTCGGAAATACTCTTAAGAACAGAAAATAATATAAGGTGTACAACAACCTATTGAAGGAAGAAAGGGAAGCATTAAACAATCTGTCTAAAGATACCACTTTGATTGTGAAAAATGCAGACAAAGGAGGGGCTATTGTTGTACAAAATAGGAGCGATTATGAGAAGGAAGTGCACCGTCAGTTAGGAGGAGATGCTAAGAATTACAGAAAACGTTCTGGAAATCCAACAGATATGTTTAATTTTAGATATTCATCAATTAAAGAATTGGTTGGACAATGGCCTCTTGACCAAAAAAAGAATATGACTTTCTGAAGATAGATCATCCAATGACTCCAGTGTTCTATTGCCTGCCAAAAGTTTATAAAGATCCTGTTCAACCTAAAGGTAGACCAATAGTGGCACCAATAGGATCTCTCACTGAAAACATCTCTTCCTATTAGGGCTGCACGATTTTGGGAAATAATCTAATTGCGATTTTTCAGACAGATATTGCGATTGCGATTAAATTTGCGGTTATAATATTATTATTTTTAACAGCCCCACAGAGGTTTATTGTAAAATGCGGCTTACATCTGGCCTACGTGGTGGGTCTGTTCGGGACACCGAGCCTGAACATTTTTCTTTTTACCTCGGAATCGATACCGGTCCCCAACGGTACCTTTTTTTCCTGTACTTTACTCTCCCTCTCTGAAGTCTAAACTTCACAACACACACAATCTAAAACCCCTCACCTCCCTCTCACAAACCGATCTTGTATCTCAATGGGACTTCCTGGTTAAATAAATCCAAAAATGTTTTTTTTTAATTTAAATTTTTTCTTTTTTGGCGATTTGATAATTGCATCGTTCCAAAATCGCGATTTCGATTTTAAATCGATTAATCGTGCAGCCCTACTTCCTATGTGGACTTCTTCCTACAACCACAATTGTGAAATCTCTCCCATCCTTCACACAGGATTCAACAGACCTACGTAAGACTTTGAAGTCCGTCCAGGATCTGACCACTGTGACCTACATGGCCTGCTTGGACATCGAATCCTTGTACTGTTCCTGAATCAGCCCCTGTACGCCTCAGTACCCCATACAGGGGCTCCAGATGCTCTGACACTGTTCCTGAATCAGCCCCTGTACGCCTCAGTACCCCATACAGGGGCTCCAGATGCTCTGACACTGTTCCTGAATCAGCCCCTGTACGCCTCAGTACCCCATACAGGGGCTCCAGATGCTCTGACACTGTTCCTGAATCAGCCCCTGTACGCCTCAGTACCCCATACAGGGGCTCCAGATGCTCTGACACTGTTCCTGAATCAGCCCCTGTACGCCTCAGTACCCCATACAGGGGCTCCAGATGCTCTGACACTGTTCCTGAATCAGCCCCTGTACGCCTCAGTACCCCATACAGGGGCTCTAGTCTAGAAGCGCTGACACTGTTCCTGAATCAGCCCCTGTACACCTCAGTACCCCATACAGGGGCTCTATAGCGCTGACACTGTTCCTGAATCAGCCCCTGTACACCTCAGTACCCCATACAGGGGCTCTATAGCTCTGACACTGTTCCTGAATCAGCCCCTTGTACACCTCAGTACCCCATACAGGTTACAGGGGCTCTAGTCTAGAAGCGCTGACACTGTTCCTGAATCAGCCCCTGTACGCCTCAGTACCCCATACAGGGGCTCTACTCACGCATAACTACTTCATGTTCCAAGATGAGAACTATCTACAAACCAAAGGCGTGAGTATGGGAAGCAAAGCCAGCCCGCGTCCATAGCCAATATTTATATGGGTCTTTTTTTTTTAACATAATTATGTATTCAACTCTACAGAAAATGTGTTTTTTACCATACATTACGATGTGGAAAAGATATATATAGATGATATTTGCATACTGTGGACAGGGGATGAAATGACACCGATACAATTCTTTAATTTCCTCAATGCCAAAAATGAACATCTAAAGTTTACTATGTAGTATGACCAACACCAAGTGAATTTCTTAGATATTATAATCAAAAAAGACAATGGAACATTCCAAACGGATGTATACAGAAAACCTTGTCGCAGAAATTCTCTATTGAGAAGTGATTAATTTCATCCTACTCCCCTAAAAAACTGTTTACCTATCGGCCAGTTCTACAGGATCCGTAGAATCTGTACAGATGAGTGTTTTCAGGAACAGACAGATACTTTAAAAACGATGTTTAAAACCAGAGGATACACACAGGACATTGTAGAAAAAGCAGCTTTGAAAGTAGGTCATAAAACCCAAGAAGATTGCTTACAATCTACAAGAAACAAAACGACCTCTGCACAACCTACAGTGCAGTGGAGGTTTCTCTATGACAACACGTGAAACACAAATTCACTCATAATTCATAATTATTATTAATTTACATATTTATATATATATATATATTTTTTTATTATTATTATTATTATTTTTTTATTATAAATGTTTTCCTCTAGGGGTGGTCAGGTGGCGTAACGGAGATTGCATTCGTCACCAAACCCCGGAGCGGCTAGATTCGCCTGTTCGAATCCAGCTCACAGCTCCGGGGTTGTCACCAGCTTGGCTGGCCGTTCACACTAATACAATTGGCAGTATTAGAGGGTGGGAGAAGCTGGCGGGGTGGGTCCGGGTCGTTGTAAACAGCGACTCCTATAGTTCGGTCGGGGCGCCTGCTAAGCGCGGATAGGACTTGAGTGGGATAGTGTGATCCTTCCACACGCTACGCCCTCTCAATTAGAATCCGCGCTGCCAGGTGAAAAGAAGCGGTTGATTGGCTGGACGTGTGTCGGAGGAAGCACGTGATAGCCTCCACTCTCCCAGACAGACTGTGGGGGGTAAGTGCGCAGCGACCAGGAAGGGGATTGGGAATTGGCATAACGACTAACATTGGGATGGGAGAAAATCGGAGGAAAATGGAGGGGGAAAAAGATCAACAAAAAAGAAAAAGAAAATGTTTTCCTCTGTAAAAAGAAATGCCAGTGAATTTTTTTCTTCTTAAAAAATTGCCAGAATTGACAGCTCTGAGCTCAGGCCTGCACTGCACTACTGCAGTAATGGCTGCAGTGAAACCTGTTGCAGAATTCTGCACGGGTTGACCCGGGATTAAATAAATAATAAATAATAGCCAATCAAAATAGGCTATTAACGTCATCTAAGCACGGTCCGTGCATTTAAACTCTTGCCATTGAATGGGGGATTGAATGATTGACAGCCTTGAAATCCAATCAGAGAATGTGGCAACTCGGCTGCTCCTCCAATTCGTCTGTGGCCTCAGCCACTGTAAAGGCTGGGAAGCCCACGAGATACTGCTCCGCCACTCGAGTATCTGGCACGCATGTCACCTCCGGTTTCACCAGTACTTTACCACCAGCCAAGTCATTGCCCAAGAGCAACGTTACCCCCTGCATAGGGAGTTCGCCAGCCGTCACTCCGATCACCACTGGTCCTGATACAAGGGCACAATCAAGAAAGACATTATGCAGCGGCACATTCATTGTGTGCATTCCAAAATCCTCAACAACAACACCTGCACCTGCAATAACTAAACTACGCCGTGCCATCACACGGTCAAACGCAGCCTGGGCACGTACCTCCTGTGCACGGTCAAACGCAGCCTGGGCACATGCCAACTCAATAGCTTCCTGGGCCCGGGCAGCAGCATACTGAGCCACTTCGATAGCCTCCTGGGCCTCACGCTCCCGTTGTCTCTCAGCTCGCTCTGCCTTTGCCTTTGCAGCCTTTGCCTTTGCAGCTAGCACTTTAACAGCTCCTATAGCCATTTTAATAGAGCGAAAGCGAGCGCTGAGAACCTGGGCCTCGCCCCCTCGTTTCCTCTCAGCGTGCCATCTATCAAAACACTCACCCATTGCTTGCAGCAATATCTGCTTCTGTTCCTCTATAGGCAACAAGGATATGTCAAGATACATGACAACATGCAAACATCCAAGCAACTGATATTGCAAGTACTCCTTCTCCAGGCTTGCATCAAACGTTAACATAGAATAATGAGCAGCTAATTGCACCAACTCATCGTCAGAACATTCTTTTACCTTTGCCACTGTTGGCCTCGCAACAAAATCCTCCATGTCCAACGTCATCTTTACTATGAGTAAAACCAGTAAATGACAACAAATGAAAAACAATATTAATTACTAATTAATTAATTAATCAACCAATTAATTAATTACCAATACAAGGCAATACTACAATTAATCCACAACAAGGGATATAGTTCAGTATCCAAAACACAAGCAACTCACCCACCGTTCCTACGACCTGGGGTTCAAACTCCAATTTCCCTGTATCCACAAAAAGGTGTAGCACGTAATTAAATGACAGTGATTGAAGATACACGGCATAACACAGCACGCAATCAAACTCACAAGCAGTAGTTCAAAACACGGCATTTTATGTTAGCACGCAAAACAAATCACACTGTATTTAAGACACACGGCATAACACATACTGGACCAAAAAGGTCAAGCTCAATAATGCACACAGATCCTATACTAGAGAATCACAGCAGACACTGCTACTGGACACTAGCTACAGGCCTCTGCTGAGATGAACCACCCACAAGACTAACCCTGTGGTAGACATTTATCCCAAAATACTGGAACAAACGCTCTTCAGTAACAAACCAAGTGAGGCAAAACCCCTTGTGTTACACTCAAACAAATGCAACAAACAAATTCAACAAACAAATTCTAATAATCCAAACAGGTGCTCCATACAATCTGATTTGACTCACAAATAGCTCCTAAAACCTATACTGCAGTCAAAAGAAGGACTGCTAGGCCCACCACATGTCTAATCCAACAAAAAACACTTACATCAGGTCCTAACACACTAATTACATTTCCCGGCCCCCTAACCTACCTATACTGAAAGCTAATGCACTGTAGACCTAGCTTTCTTCAACCACACCTGCTACCAGCCAAAGATCATATACCAATCACTTCTTTGACTGCCCCAGGAGTACGTGGTACACAGGAGGCTAACAACAGCCAGAAAAAAATGAAATTACCTACCTGTGGTGTCCACTAAACTAAATATTTTAAAGCATACCAGTAGTCAAATCAAATTATAAATTAAGAGCATACTTACCTGTTTGAAGACCGGCTAGAGCCCCCATGTTACATTCAAGCCTACAATATGGCTCGTCAAGGCCTTGAATGCGACGTGGTGGACACAGGACACTGGACAAAAGTTTATCAAAAATAACTATTTATTTACAACTAACTAAATGGACATAAATAGTGGGAGCTGCTGTTCCAGACTCCAAAGTTAAATAACAAAACTATAGGCAAAAAGAAGAACAAGCCGAATGTACAACAAAACAATGAGAGAGCAGGTGAGACGCTGGAGAGCTGTGACATCTCCTGTGATGTGGGGGAGACTTGACAACTGCTCCCTGCACTGCATTTGTAGGGCGTGGTGCCTCATCACCACACCTGTGATGAATTAGAAGGGCGGCCATTTTAATAACAAAAACAGGAAGAAACAGTGTGTCAATTAAACCACCAATTAGTGACAGCACACTTAACCACAATGTGAATATGCACCACAGACAGTAAGTATCCCTCCACCATGTGAAAGTAATACGTAACACGGAGGTTGAATGATTGACAGCCTTGAGATCCAATCAGAGAATGGTTTCTACTCAGCGGCTCTGCGGCTCTGCAGCTGTGTTTACAAAATCATTTTATCTCAGTTTAAGAAGCTAACTTGTTGGAGCTAACGTAGCTAAAGGGCTACCACCGCAGCTACCAGGCCCAGGGTGGAGTGTTTTGTTATTGTTCATGAACTTATTGTGCATCGTTTGATGATATATATATATTTTTTTATCTCAGTTGTTGTTAAATTAAAGCCTGCAGTGCTTAGCCTGGACGCTAACGCTAACGTTAGCTAACGTTAGCCAGCCGAAGTGTAGTAGTTCTAACTTCACTCGGGAGACAAAAGCCAAACATCAATTTGATGCAACAAGCTGGCTCGTTTTCCATGGGATTAATGCACACGGCTCGAGTCGGACTCGTCACATGGAGAAGCTGCACTATTCAACGAAAGATGAGATCGATCGAGATACCGTCTTTATGGGTAAGTGTCTTCTTGGCTTTAGAATGTCAGTTTGTGTAACGTTACTGTAACCGAATTGAAACCGCATCATAACTCCTACACCGACCATGTCACTTTTCAAAAGAAATGAATGAAAACTTTATTTAACAGATTGCAGAATGGGTACAATATACAGTACGGCTCAATACACATAATTATTAAGGAGATGCAGACCAGAGAAAGACTTTCGTCTTGTTTACATCAGGGTCCCCCATTTTCAATTCATAGTGAAATGTATCTTGTGTTATTAGGAGCCCTGCTACATTAACGTTAGCTAAAGTTGGTAGCTAACGTTATAATGTTTCAATATTATCAGGTTGATATTATTAGGTTGATAATGGTGTCAGTGTTTCAGATAGCAAGGTGGAGATCTTTGTTAACTAGTAGAGCTTTGGTTGAGAGAGATTACAGTGCTGTCTCTTAAAACTCATAAACAAGTATTGAGCAAGACGAGTTAGTCTGTTGTGTTGTGTGTATTGTATGGGAGGGATATGATGACTGCATGTAACTAGGAGGGATATGAGGACTGTGTGTATGTGGCACTGAATTGATGTAAACAAGACGAAAGTCTTTCTCTGGTCTGCATCCCCTTAACAATTGTGTGTATTGAGCCATACTGTATTGTACCCATTCTGCAATCTGTTAAATAAAGTTTTCATTCATTCATTCATTCATTCATTCATTCATTCATTCATTCATTCATTCATTCATTCATTCATTCATTCATTCATTCATTCATTGTCCTTGTGTTACATAAAACCCATCTGTGGCCTCGTGCAGAGGAAGGGGGTAAATACATGTTAGATATTCCAATGTACAGTTTTGCATACCATTGACTCAGAATGGTCTGTTTTATTGAAATCATCACAGCAGTATAGTTTGTTTATACTTCAGAAGTATGATATTTAAACATGGTCCCCAAAATGAATGGAAGCGAATGAGGAGCCTGACACCTGGGAGGAATGGGGGTGTTGCAGCGTTGGGGATGTTTAAAAATATAATTTAATATATAATATAATATAATAATTTGTGCTTCACCTAAAAATTTGGTCAGCAGCCTCCACTGCTACAGTGTGTTACACAATACTAGCCTCTAGGCAACCTTTTTAAACATACTATTAAAAAACATTGGCATCTTCTCAGTTCTGATCCAACATTGGATAAATCTTTTCAGATCCTCCCTAGACTAGTCTACAGGAGAGCACATAACATCAGAGACATTGTGGTCAAATCAGACCTGCCTCCTAAGAAAACACACACTTTTTTAGATGACCTGCCAGATGGAAACTGACGTTGTGGTTCGTGTGCTCAGTGTCACTTTACAGAAAAATGCACTCTTTTCTATCACCCATCAACTGGGAAAGAGATAAAAATAAGAGGCAAAATAACATGTACCAATGTAATCTATATGCTTAAGTGCCCATGTGGTAAGGCATATGTTGGTAAGACAACACGTGCTTTAAAAACACGTATTGCTGAACACAGGAGTACGATACGGAATGGGGATGAAAATAGCCCAGTAGCTTTACATTTAAAAAAAGGCACACCACAATGTCTCATCACTAAGATACCTTGGAATAGAGAGAGTGCATCTTCCAAGACGAGGGGGAGATATAGATAATCTCCTATACTGAGGAGAGAAGTATGGTGGATCCATTATCTTAAAACTATGGCACCAACAGGACTCAATGAGGACTTTGACATTATACCTTATTTGTAAATTTAACTAATAAGAGTCAATAGATAGAGACTTTGTTTTTTCCTTTTCGCTTTTGTTTGTGTTTTCAGTGGCTATGGACCTGGACCGGGTCCAAAAGAAAGTACCTTACACACTGCTGCCTATCTTTAAATGGTGTCTAATACTGTGTTTAATATATGTAATATATATATATTTCTCTAAAGAATCTCCTTCTAAAAAATGTCAAATGTAAAAGATAAATTCTTACTAAATCATGTATAAAAAATCATGCAAGTCTTGGGACCGCCCCTGATCACCAGGTGGGGCTGATATCTAATCTATTTAATTTCCTGTATAAAAAGATGTAATTTTGTGTTGAAAAAGACCGGAAGGGTCGAAACGTTGTATCTGCTGCTATTATTTGTCAATTAAAACACCTTGGAGCATCAAAAGTGAGGAGTTACATTCAATGACAGCTTTGTAAAGCTGAGTTGATGTGATGCAAGCAAATCTTCCTATGGTTACTTTTTCGCAGGGTTTGCTGATGGTGTCCATGTTTGTATCAGGATTAATGCTGGCTCTAATTGAAGTTATTTTGTTATTGAAGAATAATGCTAGTTCTTCACATTTTGATGCAGATGACTGTGGAGGGGTGGGGGCAGTGTTGAGTATAGCTGGTCGATGGCTGAGAATAATATTCTAGAGTTTCCAGCATTCTCTGTGACAATCTTAGAAAAATAGTCCTCTCTTGCCACTCGTATTTCCTTGTCATGGCTTCCTTATATATATCGCAGTGGACCGTGAGCTTGGTTCTCCTCCATTTTCCGCACCTACTGCATGCATGGAACAATCTCCAGTCCGATCTGAAGATTCAAAGCTTGGTAACAAAGAATGTATTTAAGGCTATGGTGAAGCCTATTGTGACCACGTTTTATGTGTGCAAATGTTTTATTTTACCATTTTGTAATGTTACTTTTATCCTAGAAGAGATCCTGGATCTCAATTGGGACAAACCTGGTTAAATAAATTATTTTTAATAAAAAATATCCCCTGGAACCATAGATGTAAACCAAATCTATTACGTAGTTTTGTATATGGTACCAAACTAGGAGTCACAGCATTCATTTAACTGAAATAACTTTGGTAAGTGCACATACATGAACTAATTAATCAATATAAATCAATATAATTTAATATACAGAACCAAGCAAATGTTTTTTTGCCCAATTCATTATATTGTCAAATACACGCAATTCAGTTCATAGTTCTAACATCTGTAGTTAGTTCGTTTTCAGAGGCTCCACCCTGAAAATACTGACACCAAATAACCTTTTTGAATAAATTATGTTTGTTTTACATAATATTATGGAATGCTTAAAAAGTGATAATTACTCATTTTATGTATATATCTGTTTAACCTTTATTTACCCAGGGTAGGTTCGCTGAGCACAGATGCTCTCTTTCAGCTACGCCCTGCTTCACATTCACACAGTTCCATTCACACCTGGAAGCTGCCCAGTACAACCACAGTCTGACACCATTGGCCACTGAGCAACTCCACTGGAGCAGTTGGGGGTTAAGTGCCTTGCTCAAGGGCACTTCAGCGGCAGATTTTTCCTGCCGGTCCCGGGCATCGAACCGGCGACCTTCCGGTCACAAACCCGCTTCTCTAACCATTAGGCCACCGCTGCCCCAGCAGGATGGCCCACCACCAGGCACGTGCACACATAGAGCCCAAGGGGTGCTTGAGCACCTGCCTTTTTGAGCCTCGTAAAAAAAAGTGCCATTTTTGAAAAATAAATAAAAATAAAAAAGTCGTTACGCATATAGACTGCCCTTCCAACTGAAAAATTTCAGGATAGAATCAAAATATCAGGTAAAGAGAGAGAGATGCCCCATATTCCATTGCAGTTTGCACGGCCTCCTCAGCGTGCCTCTGCGCGGACCTATATATTTTATGCATAGCGTGGGTGGTGATGATGATGATGATGATAGAAACCGCTGTGGCGCATACAGTTGAATGCTGGTATTACACTCACTGAGGGACACGAAGAAGTCAAGTCCGATGGGATTTGGGAATCTCAAATGGAATAAAAAATGCATTTATATTAAACAATACAGAATATACAGCACTTTTTGGGGTCTGTAGGGTAAGCACTTATTCCCTCCCCCCTGAACATTTATGGAGATGTATGGGCCTTTTAAGTCAGTGATAAAAGTGTCTTTCAAGGATAAGTGAGCTCCTGCACTGATTATTATAGTTCAATATTCAATATTTGATCACCAAAACCCCCCAAAAAGCATAAAAAGGGGGCCCCCCCCGCCCGAAAAGGGCCCTTAAAAATCGGGCTTGTGCGCTACGCGCGCTCGGTAAAAACACACACAGGTAAAGTGCCCTTTTCAGCCTTTGAGCACCTGCCCCTCTAAAGTCCTGTGCACGTCCCTGAGTGGGTGTGTATCTGTTAGTGGCTTGATGTGATGGAAATTAGTCAGAAGGATTACGACAAACATCTGTATTTCCGGCAGTATGCACCCTCCCAAGTGATGATGTTTGGAGGGCATGGAGGAGATGTATTATAGGACACGAGTGTCAGCTTCCTCATGGTTGCATTGGTCCATTGGTGGACTGTTTCCAACATGGTGGACTTGATCACCTGCAGTGATGTAGACATCCTTGTCATCTGGGAACTGTCCATCTGTTAACAACTTATTTGACAGGAATGAGAAAATATCTTGTTACACCTGGCGCAACTAACTCCTCGTCAACAGAAATATCTCTACTTGACGTGTATTGTGTCTAGCACAATAAAAGCTTTCCCATAGAGCTCTGCATGATGTTTGAAGTGCTGCATTCTCAGCTTATTTGCTGTCTTCTTCTGTGTTTTCTTCTCATGGAACAACAGTTATTTCGCTTGATCGGTGCTGTCAGAAGTCTGTCATTTGATTCAAGCACTCTTCCTGAAATTGTTGTACTGCTCTTGTCCCGTAGACTCGAGTTGATGGACAGATACGGCAGCAGCCGCAGACTCACAGACCTTATTGTCTAATGTAACCAGGTCTTTATTGTCCTCCTCAAAGGGATTCCCATTGCTCAGCAACACCTCCATCAGGTCTTTGGCATGGCGTTGACATTGGTGCTGAGATGCAGATCCTTTCTTGTGATGAGGACGTTCTTCACAATCATCGTTTGTTCTTCACAATCAACTGTTGTTTACAGTTCTCATATCTAACTCTAGTTCTCCACATATTTATTGTCTCATTGTGTGAAATATCATATAAGATATGCTCCAATCATGTTTATTTTATTTTTATTCAATTACTCATTCATGAAAACCTAGGTACAGGCACCAACATCACCATTCTAGGTTTAATAAAATAAAAGTTATGAAGCGTAATTCGAAATAAATACAGAAATTGCAGCCATCTTTGATTTTTGCCATACCAGAATATTCAAAACATCAATATTTGAACTCCAGTTGATTCCTCACACAGTATTAACTTAAAATAGCAATACAACATTATATT
Organism: Notolepis coatsorum; assembly: GCF_963971535.1. NCBI lineage: Eukaryota > Metazoa > Chordata > Actinopteri > Aulopiformes > Paralepididae > Notolepis > Notolepis coatsorum. The sequence continues at coordinate 167,293 of NW_028173412.1, forward strand.
ACACAGCAATTGTGTGAACATTAAGAAGTTTTTAAAGAATTCATGATTTCGATTGTGGCCATTTTGGATACATTTTTATTAAATTCAACTGGTTCCTTGATACTCAAGCCAAAATGTTCTATAGATCCTTATCTTCAAATTAGAAGTGAAAACGAAACTTTCGCATATACATTTTAAATGACTGAGTGTCCAGGCACCCCACTATCAGAAAAGTGTGTGGTTTTCTGGTCAGCAGGAGATGTGCATCTCTGGCAGCTTATGGTCAGTGGCATTGTTCGTCAAATAGTGTTGAACTTGAGTGTTACACCCTGAGTGCATATGTAACGCACAATTTCTATCAGTTGACAACACAAAGCCCTGTCATTTATTTTGCAGTAGCACAAGTGACAGCTGTCAGAACTATGCCGGGCTAACTTCTGACAGCTCGTAGTAATCAAACATTCATCAATGAACCCCACACAGGGCGTTTCCTCTCAGCCCAACCCAAAACCAACCTCCTTAAAGTGACAGTGCCCCATCAACACATCAAAACAATACCATGGGGAATTATGTCTCTATAGAACAAGATACAAGATACAAGATACAAGAGTTTTATTTGTCACGGCATACAGGTATACAGTGAAATGCGGGGGGTCCCGCCCGCAACGATGTGCACAATACAATAGTAATATATAATAAGAATCCGCGCGGGGGAAATTGTGAAAGTGTGGGTGACGCCTGTGCACCGCCGGCCAACGGGGGAGAGGGTCTCTCGCGAGTCTCTATGACAAACGGTTCAAAGGATACAAAAAGGGGGCGCGGCCTAAGGATCGGGGGAGTGGTCAACATAGACCAATCAAAGAGGATATCCCTACTGTGTAGTGCAATGACACTCTCTCTGCAATGATTCTCTTTCTAATTTCATGGCCGTCAAGATCTATATGACTACAGATGTGATTTTATTAACTATAACACAAACTCCCTTTCGTGTTGTATTATTTAATACTCACCCTTTCTCATGGCACCATGTGTCCAAGAAGTGGCAGATCAAAGGTCTCTTCTCACTCAACAATTACTGAACCCCAGGATGCGTCAGTCACCATACACCGGCTGTTTCCATCATCTGCAAAAGCAACGCAAAACATCTCTGATCAGTGCTGCATAGTCAATTCAAGGTGCATCACGATTGCATTACCACAATTACATTATCACAAGTAGCTTTTATACAATGCGGATGTAGCCAAAGGATAAGATTTCAATTCTCCTTACCTAAACCAGTTGGATATGCAGACTTGTTTTGATGTTGACGTCTGTCATCACATAGCTACTGAACTTGGCACCGTGCCCTAAATTCACATAAACATATTTGTAATTAAAGAGTTTTGTTGCTGTTGTTAGTCTGACCTCTCACCTGGGACTAGTACAGCAAGGTAGAACCTTTGAGGATCTGCTCATGCTGGCATAGTACTCAGGATCATTGGGGCACACAAGCTTTCCCACCACGCCAAGGTCACAGCAAAAGGGAAAGAACTAGAGATGCACCGAAAATTCGGCTACCGAAAATTATCGGCCGACAATGGTTAAAAAGGCTCTTTCGGCTCATACTACACTACACGTATGAACTCGACATAACGTTAACGTTACTCCGTTTAAATGAAGTGTTTAATTAGCAGCAATCTGTTGTTGAAAATGTATTATCGTTAAACCGGAAATGGAAATGCGAGGACAGGAAGTCGTCATCAATCGTTGTAGTCTTTTAGTCTTAACAGTCTGGAATTAATGTATGCATTCAAAAGTGCTGAATAAATGTTTTATGGGCCCATAGTGATTATTAATATTATTTAAGTTAAGTTTAGCCATAATCATGTATTTTGCCATAATCAGGTAGCTAAAAAAAAAATATATATATATATATATATATATATATATATATATATATTTATATTAATCATTTTCGGCCTTTCGGCATTCGGTTTTCGGCCAACTGTTTCCTATTTTCGGTATCGGTTTCGGCCAAGAATTTCCCATTCGGTGCATCCGTAGAAAGAACTAACTCAAACAGTCCACTCAGGTACATTCCACTCGAGGCAGTTTATACGAGTGGCAGAGATGAGTGTTCGACTAGGCTTAATCAAACCATGACGTCTTTAATTTTTTACGCCAAACGGATATTTAGTTACATTTTTATTAGAGGTCATGCAAAGCTCGATCTCTCGGTGGCGAGGAGTAACGCGTGGGAGGCTCACGCTGCCCCGACACTTCCTGATTCTACTGCGCAGGCGCACCAACCGACCTGTAGGAGTCGCTGTCCACAACGCCCAATCCCCACCCATCAGTTTCCCACCCCCTAATACGGCCAATGTGTATTAGTACGAACGACCAGCTAAACTGAAAGCAAATGTGGAGCGCTGGGCTCGAACAGGCAAGCCCAGCGTCTCCAGATTCCGTGGCAAGCGCCTTGCCCACTACGCCATGTAGCCGCCTTCCATCTCATATTTTTTTTTTATTTATTATTATATATATATATTTAACAAACATAAACAAACATGTTTTTTTTTTTTTTTTTTTTTTTTACAAACATATAAACAAGCATGACAACACATGATAAGATATACAAGCATTGGGGCACACAAGCACACAAGCTTTCCCACCACGCCAAGGTCACAGCAAAAGGGAAAGAACTAACAGTCCACTCAGGTACATTCTTTGTTTGGCTAGGCTTATCCAAAGTTTATATTAACACAACAGAACAGAATGAGAGAGAGAGAGAGAGACCACGGCAGCTTTATATGAACACAACAGAATGAGAGCGAGAGAGAAGTTGATGATAACCTGTACTTTTATAAGAGAAAGAAGGGAGGTTATAATCGTAATAATTTTGACTACGGAACACATTTTGTTCGTTTTGTAGATCTATTAATAGATCCATCTGATTGATGATAACCTGTACTTTTATAAGAGAAAGAAGGGAGGTTATAATCGTAATAATTTTGACTACGGAACACAGTTTGTTCGTTTTGTAGATCTATTAATAGATCCATCTGATTGATGATAACCTGTACTTTTATAAGAGAAAGAAGGGAGGTTATAATCGTAATAATTTTGACTACGGAACACATTTTGTTCGTTTTGTAGATCTATTAATAGATCCATCTGATTGATGATAACCTGTACTTTTATAAGAGAAAGAAGGGAGGTTATAATCGTAATAATTTTGACTACGGAACACATTTTGTTCGTTTTGTAGATCTATTAATAGATCCATCTGATTGATGATAACCTGTACTTTTATAAGAGAAAGAAGGGAGGTTATAATCGTAATAATTTTGACTACGGAACACATTTTGTTCGTTTTGTAGATCTATTAATAGATCCATCTATTTAAACGTGACGAACGGGGTATTTCGGGGGGGCCGTCCGGTCCCTGCGCGGTGTACTTTTTTCTTCGTGTACTTTTTTCAACAACCACAGTGGTTTCAGCCAAAACCACTGCACCCACCACAAGTTCACAGACTACAATCACTCCCGACACCAACCACAACCACAATGGCTACATGGAATGACGCAAAGTTCTAAGTAGAGCTCAAAATACAGTATACAGGATTGTGGTAACTCCAATATGTGCGTAATACTCCAGACTGTAGACATTGCTGCGGTCTTGAAGTGTAAATGTGATCCAACAATGTGGTCTTGTCAGTGGTGGCTTCTCGGACCAGTTGGGTATATCCTCTGCTGTTAAACAGTTCAGATATGGGCTTCCTTGATCCGGAAAGTAGATCCTCATTAAAATCTCCACAGACTACGACTGGCTGATGATTCATAATTTCCAAAGTGTCCAAAAGCGCCTGCAGTTTTGGTATGAATTGGCAAGGACTGTAATCTGGTGGTCTGTACACGGCAGCGATTAAAGCTTTGACAGGGGCCTCAACCTTCACAACGACACACTCCAGGTCAGTCACATTTTGCAGGAAATGCCTTTCAAATGCCTGGCAATGGTCCCTCACGTAGACGGCGACACCACCGCCCGCTCTTTTTGCCAACCGAGGAAGGTTTGTGTACGACTCATGTCTGTTGCGTTTGAACATGGTGTACCCTTCCAACTGCAGACTGTCGGCAACAAAAGAGCCAGAGAGGTGAGTTTCGGTGAGGCACAGAACATCGGCAAGTGGCAACTCGTGATGCCGTTTGGTATCCTGGATATGAGCCGGTAATCCTTCCGTGTTGTGGTGGACAATTGTTAATATTTGGCCATTTTCTTTTGGCTGTACATAATTTAATAGTGGCATAACCGTGTCAAACGAGGCTTTCCTCATCGACTCCAATGAAGCGGTGATTGCAGGATCAGCAAATATCTGTCTCTCATTGAAGTCGATGATGTGAAGTCCTTGCAGTGAAGTCGTTCTACTCAGAGCAACGTAGGCCATGCCTGGTGCAAAGATACGTTTCAATGAAACCACGGCAGATTGTGTCGTCATGCCTTGGACTTTATGAACGGTGCATGCGTAAGCCAGCTTGATGGGGAACTGCCTGCGAGTCACTTTCTTGAATTTCAGCCTTTCCTCTGCCCTCTCGATGTAGACCAAGTTGTCACCACGACCAGATGTCCTTTGGCGGCATCTCTGTCCTGTATCTGCATTGTCCAGCACAAGCCCAAGCATGGTCACCTCAGTAGCACCGTTGGCCGTCTGGGTGACTATTCGACCAATCGTGCCAAATGTTCCATTGACTAGCCCATCTTCAACGTCGACGTTCCGCATGATCATGACACAGGCACCCTCGGCAACTTGAAGTATGTCTAGCAGATCGCTTTTATCTCCCTTACGCGGCCTTTCTAGTCTGTCCATCTCACCCGTCATTGGATCTCTCGTGTAATCCTGTGCATCTATCTGGGTGATGTGGGAATGGAGAGCAGACAAAGTAGCGGCATTGTGCTTGGCAACCTCTTTGTTGGTTGCAAAGATGTGCATGACATCCTTAGGGCAATGGGCGGGGTTACGCACAGCCCGAACAAGCAGAGCTTTGTCCATGTGGCTTATCGGATGCGTCTTTTCCCTGACTCTGATTCTGTTCAGAAGCTCCGCAAATGGAAGGTCGTCTCTCTGTCGCATGATCTCGGTCAACGTGATCATCTCAAAGTGGCATTGCCAGAGGTCGATCGTGGCCTCCTCAAGTACGCAGAGCGGTTTGTTTTTCCCCAATGGGGGGAGCTGATAGAAATCGCCCAGCGCTATTACACACATGCCACCGAACGGTTTCTTATTGCCTTTGATTTGTTGCAGTCTCCAGTCGACGTAGGCAAACAGTTGCTTGGAAATCATTGAAACCTCATCGATGATGATGATCTCTGCATCCGACAGCTTTCCCCGCAGCACATCCAAGGTATTTCCTAGTCCTTGGTAGGGTGGCTGTAGGCTTCTTGGCAACTTCAAGAGCGAATGCAAAGTGTTACCAGAGATGTTGAAAGCTGCCGTGCCTGTAAATGCAGCCAGTATAACGGTTGGCATGGATATGTCATCATCATACAGTCTGGGGAGTTGCCGGAGTATCCTTGTTGCCTCACCGTGGATGCACTTTATGAGGTGGGATTTCCCAGTGCCAGCACCACCGGTGACAAAGTAGAAGAACTGTTGGGGGGTTTGCTCATGTTGTTGCACGCGGTCAATACACCAATCGCGAACAGAGTAAAAGATGGATGCTTGTGCCCGGTTGAGGTTCTGACACATTGTGCGCAGAAAATCGGGGCTCATCTGGGGAGCGTCCATGACTGGAATAACTCCACCAATGTACGCCGGTACATCATCTTGTTCCTCCTCATGCAGCTGAGCGTCACTTCGCTCAGCCATGCATTCCAACTGGACCACCTCACTCTCGGGGTCAAATCTGCCCCATGCATCCTCGATAGGACCATCCTTGATGAACTTGTCCATAGCTTTCTCCATCACTTTACTGTGTTTCTCAAACTTCTCTCTGTTGAGTTTAACAAATTCTGAGACTTTGACCATGTCGTGGATCCCGGGTATCGTCACCCAGGCCTGGTCGTGAAACGCTTTGTGTGTGGGTAAAAGGTCGGTTTTCAGTTTGGACACGTCACGATGGGGGAGGTACAGTTTAAGCCAATTGCCGTAGAATTTCTCTGGCTCCTTCTTCTGAGAAAAGTGACCGTATCTGATAATTGCAGGTTTCCCCCTTGTGCGTTTCTGAATGATGCCCATGTCGTTTAACAGCCTATGGCAATTTCCGCTGGTCCCCTGCTCACGGTAGAGCACTCTGTAGTGGGATGTGAAAATGGCAAGGCACATGGGTTCAAACTCCAGTGTTCGTGGTCTGGCTCTGTATCTGTCGGGAATACCCGTCATCCATACGTTCTCGTCATCCTCTGGTCTGTACTGAAGCTGGCTGAGCGGGAGACTCATTTTCAGTCCATTCTCATCAGTTTGTAGGAACAAAACCTGACGTGAGCATTTTCTCATTTTCAAACTGCACGTACGGGCCACAGCCTCCTGAGCGCTGACCTCTCTGTGTTTTGAGTAGGCTTGAAGGATTTGCTTCATTTCCTCTCGTTCAGGCACACTCTCTGGGCTGAGCTCACGGATGATTTTCGCCAGGTATTCGCTCATCTCGTGCTCCGGTTTGGTGATGTAGCTGAGCATGTACTGAATGAGCGCAAACTCGTCGAGAACGTACTGGATGTCCATGTTGGCGTTCCAGGCCGTCAACAAATATGGATTATAGTTATTCACCCAGCAGTCCTTGACATCACGCTTCATTACCATGACACTGGCATTTGTCATTTCCTGGACACATTTGGTGTACTCCGCATAAGTCAACTTGCACTGCGTCAGTAGCTGTGTCAGGTTGTCCACTTGCGCGCTGGAGTCGTTCAGTAAAGCCCACACTGGTTGGAGTTTACGTTTGGCTGCTTGCGCATCCATTGTCTGTAGTTTGCTGCTGACCTTTGCACGCTTACGTTTTTTGCTCGTACCTTCACCCGCGTTGCTCGTACCTTCACCCGCGTTGCTCGTACCTTCACCCGCGTTGCTCGTACCTTCACCCGCGTTGCTCGTACCTTCACCCTCATCGACGCCATATGATGCCGACGGATAGGTTATGAACGACATTGGCATTGGTGGTTTTGGAAATCCAAATCTGCATGCTTTCTTACCTTTCTTGCAGCTCTTGGAATGGTTTCTGCTGTGCATTTGAAGCTCTGTGACACTCTTGTGAAGCAACGGTTCCTTGTCCTTGTCAGGCAACTGGCATGAGATGTAGCGGTCCACAAACTCGCATAGTTTGGCGTCATCGGTGACGCCAAACTCTGGGGCATTTTCTACCCAACAGAGCATGTGTATGTGAGGGCTCCCTCTGGCCTGGAATTCTACCCGGTAAAAGTAATCCACAACCACACCAATTGGATGAGCCGGAGACAGCAGCAGCTCTCTCATCAGAGCATCCACCCGCTTGTCAAACATGCGCATGGTCGTCACCGGGTTGCTTCTGAGAATGTCACATTTTTGGGCCCAGTCCAGCTCATCGAAATTAACCCGTTGACCTTCTTGGGATTTTATCGCATTGACAACTTCTGGCCAACGGAATTCTGCGGCCGAGAAGGTCAGAAAAAAGGTAGGCGTCCCCAGTTGTCTGACCATGGCAAACAGATCCTTCATCGTTTTCGACCAGTAAGCTGGAGTCCCTCTCAGCGGTTGCATGAATCGGGTTGCATCTCTGTTTTTCACCAGCCTCTCGACCTCCACCTTGTCCTGTAACATCTTGTTGCATATTTTGCGTCCATCTCGGCTAAAGGGTTTGCCTTTCCTCAACTGGATGGACATGCTGTTTGTGGCCAACTGTGTCTCGGTGACAAACTGGGCAAAGAATAGGTAGCTCTGGTCTCTCGCAAAACGATTATCGACACAGAAAAGCCTTGCGTTGAAATACATGCTTGGAGACAGCCGCACTGCTCTTTCAGCATCCAATGTATTTTCTCCGGTAGGAAACTGGACAGGGAAAGCCATTGCTTCAAGTCTGGGGACCTTGAAGAAGCCGACGGGCTTGTTTCCTTGTGCGGGGGCAATGCTAAATATGCCATCACCATACGTCAGCGTCTCTTGTCCCATGTCTAGAGGTTGCAAGCAACTATCTAGGCCTAGTCCAGGTCTGAGTGCCTCTTTCTCATTCTCTGCATTGGGTGGTTGCTGCTTTTCAACACAGTCTTGTATCTCCATCATTTCTGGCTCATCACAGCTGTCAAACTCCGTGTCTGCTTGCATCTCAAGCATTTCCGAGTCATCACAGCTGTCAAACTCCATGTCTGATTCAAATGTCACTTGCATGAAGTCAAACTGCATACTGTCAAACGTGTCAGTATAGTTGTGCAGCGAGAAATTCAGCGTGTAAATCTTGTCGAACAGATCATCCAACTGTGTGAATGTCATCATTACAGCCTTTCCATTAGGCTCAGATAGCCCGTCAGCATTTCTGCTATGAGAGTCAAACAATCCATACCTCCCAGACTGGTCTCTAAACACGGCAATGGTGTATGGTGATATAGTGAGCAGAGCATGGCTCACATCTGCAGACAGACACTGAAGTCTTGTGTGAAGATTCAAAAACCAGTCCTCTATGCCAGACCTTCCCTGGTCTTTCATATATCCCATTTGCACAGTGGATCTATGCACACTGTACGCATGGTGCTCAGTCTCGATGGCGAGTGGCGTTTCTTCCATGTGTAAATGGTAGAGGCCACGGGCACGACCTTGATCCCTCAGCGCTTTGAGGGTTTTTTTGTACACACTGTGTCCCTTATCTAGTATTTTATTAAGATCAGCCTCCTTCAAGTCACAGCCCTCATTCTGGTGTTCATTCGCGTATGCTAGAAAACTCAGTGCCATACAGGCACACTGTTTATTCCGGAACTCACCGTCATATCGGTCATCAGCTTGGCTATAGGACGCCTGCACGGAGATCACAGGCGGTGGTGGGATGCGTGCTTCCTGCTGCACAGTGTCCTTTTCCAAAACCTCTAAGACCTGTTGAACCTCACACTGCATTTCTGGCAGATCACAGCTGTCAAACTCTGTGTCTGCTTGCATCTCAAGCATTTCCGAGTCATCACAGCTGTCAAACTCCGTGTCTGGTCGATTTATTGGTGCATCAGTGGGTGGGTCTTGTAGCAGGTCTTCAATAATTTCTGTAAACATGTCAGCATCATCTCTGATCGACACCTCTCTATAGTCTGGGTGTGCCTCAATCAATTTGGACAGGCCTGCAACTACATGTCTCATATTGACCGTGTGAAAGTTCTGATAGCCTTTGTAAATAAGACGTCGCTTCAGCTTCACTCTATACAAGTGGGATGAGCTGGGCAGTCTCGGTAGGGTGTTGACTGTGGTTTCCACCTCAGATGGCACGCACACTACAGCTCCATGTACAGCTTTCTGTTGACCTTTTGGAAGTGTGACAATCTTGGCAAAGGGCAGAACTTTGGCCAAAAGTTGTCTTTCCAGCACATTCAAATTGCAGAGCTCTGGGGGAATGGGTGCCAACTCCATTTTGTTTGCCACAGCTATGGACGAAGGTCTTCCTCTCTTTAAATGCAAATCACACGTCGGACAAATCCACTCAACTCTCCTTTCCTCAGGCACAGTGCATTGCTCAGGGCCTCCACACTGACCACCACACACATGAACAAATTTTCCTGTCAAACAGGCAGTAACCACATGTGGATTGTTCTTGTAATTAGTTCGCCGGCAAACCTTCACCTGATTGGGGAAAAGAGCACGGTGACACACTGTACATATAAAAGTTGGCCCCGCTTTAATGTGCTCCTGGAAAGTGGCCATTGCCATCTGAAGTAGCCAATTTCCTTCATCGATTTTGTTTAAAAGCTGGAATCTTTGGACTTTTTTGTATTTGCCTCTTATTTTCAATGAACAGCGCAGATTATGGGCCATTCTGAAATGCAAATCTGTTCTGTATCTCATGCGAAAATATCGCTTCCTATTGGCCCTGTAAATGGCATCAAACTGGTACCTTTGCACCATCACCTGCTTCTGCTTCTGCCGAAATTGTTGATCATGCTTGTACCTTTGCACCATCACCTGCTTCTGCTTCTGCCGAAATTGTTGATCATGCTTGTACCTTTGCACCATCACCTGCTTCTGCTTCTGCCGAAATTGTTGATCATGCTTGTACTTCTGCTCCTGCACCTGCTTCATCACCTGCTTCTGCTTCTGCCGAAATTGTTGATCATGCTTGTACTTCTGCTCCTGCACCTGCTTCTTCTTCTGCCGAAATTGTTGATCAGTCTTGTAATTCTGCTCCTGCACCTGCTTCATTGTCTGCTTCTGCTTCTGCCTATATTTTTCATTATTTCGGTACTTCTCGATTATGGTTTGCTGCTTCCTCTTCCTGAACTCTTTATCTGTTTCATATCTCTGCCTCCGAGATATTTTCTTTTTGGGAGCTTCAGACAGTTGTGAGCTTTTTTTTTGATTCCTAATTGCTCTTTGTCGCTGTCTTTTGCTTAATTTATTAGACATCTGTGGAGCCTCTTCCGTTACATTTGTGGATGGTGCATTGACTGACAGCACACACCGTGTGCTGATTGGGAGTCCAAATTCAGTTTTGGCTCCAACAGTCACCGTCACAGGCCTTTTGTCATGCAGATCCGCTTCAGACAGTTGTGAGCTTTTTCTTTGATTCCTAATTGCTCTTTGTCGCTGTCTTTTGTTTAATTTACTAGACATCTGTGGAGCCTCTTCCGTTACATTTGTGGATGGTGCATTGACTGTGCTGATTGGGAGTCCAAATTCAGTTTTGGCTCCGACAGTCACCGTCACAGGCCTTTTGTCATGCAGATCCGGTTGCACTTGTGGCACTTGAGGCAAATGGTCTGACGGAGTCTTTGTAGGTACAAATGTCACTTGCATGAAGTCAAACTGCATACTGTCAAACATGTCAGTATAGTTGTGCAGCGAGAAATTCAGCGTGTAAATCTTGTCGAACAGATCATCCAACTGTGTGAATGTCATCATTACAGCCTTTCCATTAGGCTCAGATAGCCCGTCAGCATTTCTGCTATGAGAGTCAAACAATCCATACCTCCCAGACTGGTCTCTAAACACGGCAATGGTGTATGGTGATATAGTGAGCAGAGCATGGCTCACATCTGCAGACAGACACTGAAGTCTTGTGTGAAGATTCAAAAACCAGTCCTCTATGCCAGACCTTCCCTGGTCTTTCATATATCCCATTTGCACAGTGGATCTATGCACACTGTACGCATGGTGCTCAGTCTCGATGGCGAGTGGCGTTTCTTCCATGTGTAAATGGTAGAGGCCACGGGCACGACCTTGATCCCTCAGCGCTTTGAGGGTTTTTTTGTACACACTGTGTCCCTTATCTAGTATTTTATTAAGATCAGCCTCCTTCAAGTCACAGCCCTCATTCTGGTGTTCATTCACGTATGCTAGAAAAGTCAGTGCCATACAGGCACACTGTTGATTCCGGAACTCACCGTCATATCGGTCATCAGCTTGACTATAGGACGCCTGCACGGAGATCACAGGCGGTGGTGGGATGCGTGCTTCCTGCTGCACAGTGTCCTTTTCCAAAACCTCTAAGACCTGTTGAACCTCACACTGTACTTCCTGCTGAGCTGTGCAAACCACAGGTAGACTACATAGCTTGCTGTCACTTACCTCCACGACGTTAGTGCAGCGTCGTTTTGCAGCCGGAACTTCCTGCTGAGCTGTGCATGGGAAAGGTGGACTACATACCTTGCTGTCACTTACCTCCACGACCTTAGTGCAGTGTCGTTTTGCAGCCTGAGACCTCTTCCCCTTGCGTGGCATGCTGTTCTTCTCACTAAATTTTGCGATAGATAATGAACAAATCAGATGGGGTTTCAAATATTCACACAGACCAGAAAGTTAAAGGAGCGCTTTACTGAAAAACAATCCAGATTTATTTTGCACATAATCTCACGTAGACCAAAACTGTAAATAGTTTAGCACACATTATTTTAGTTATGTAGACTATAATATAAGCTTGTATATGTCCTCCAATCATGTCACAGGATTATATAATCTTTGTGCTGTGTGAACTACAGGTCAATTAACCTCTTGCACCCGACGGGACCGGTCCCGAAATGACATCTGGTCATAAATCAATATTTTGTTGACTGTTGTATAAAAGTAGCGGTTTTTATTTCAAAACGTATTCAAGTATTAACAGGGCTCTACAGTGCGACCATATTGCTCGCATATGCCCCTAGAAATATGTGTGTGCGAACCGGAAAAAATCAATTACTCGCACGGTGTGCGAGTGAAGATTACAGCCTTTACCGGGAATAAAACAGAAAACAATCAAAAACACACTTAATTTCTAGAAGGTATTTTTGGAAGAATCTATGAATGAAAAAGTATAACGTTCCTACATCATCCTCGTTGGCCAGGTCCTAGTGTTTAGGTTATTTGTTGTCAGGTCATGTCTAACAAGGTTTTTCCCTTTTAAGAGGTAAAATCCCCTGACCCATGGTATCAGAGGTCTGACCTCCACAGTGAGGTAGCCCCAGCTCATTTGTATTAAATTAGTTTATCCCAATATGATGTCCCCTAATACACTGTGTAAATCCTCCCCTCCCTCCCTGTGGTCGTGCAGGGGCCTTCTCACTACGTTATGTGCTAGTAAAGGGTATATCCTCTGTAGAGAGGTTAAAGAAAGGTCAGACCAGTTTATTGATGGCCCAGGAGGCCTCATACCACTATTACTTTGGAGGAGGTCTTAACCCATGGCATATGCTTGTGTACATTGATGTTACTTTGGAGAAGGTCTTCTCCCATGGCATATGCTTGTGTACATTGATGTTACATTGATGTTACTTTGGAGAGAGTCCTCTCCCATGGCATGTGCTTGTGTGCTTGACGTATTGGTTCTGGATGTCGGATGACGGTGGGTACCAGAAGAGAGAGGGGTTATCGCTCCAGTACCATCTGTATAAACAATGTTAAAACATTGTTCTCATTAATAATTTTTTTATTTATTTTTCACTACTAACACTGCAGTCAGTCTGATACTACATCACACTGTCATTAGAACCATTGTAGCCATACTCACTCTCCTTTATCATTATGAATATTTACCATTATGGATCTTATTGATCCTGTAGTTTGGTCATAAAACAAAATTCCAACCACTGTCAGTAGCAGTGAGGGGGTTGCCCCTTTGCAGAGCGGTGGTGTGGGTATGACCTCAAATCCTACCAGGTCACCTTGTGTTGTTTCAAGACACACTATATCGCATTGGGCCCTTTGGTAACAGTATAATTCAAAGGTCCACTCATCATACCTATTACAGTTAAGTGGACCCTGCTATTTCCCAGTAAACCAACTACATGTTGTCTGTCAACAGTGTGGTAGTGGAAAGTCTCCCTCCCTAATGTATGGAAATGAGTTACACCATGGCTTTCAAACAGTCATGTTGTACCCCACCCCCCAGTCGCATATCAATCACTTGGAGTGTGGTAACGGAAGGTTCGACACCTGTAGCAGGGCAGCTAGAGATCAACCATCGTCTCACGACAGTGAAAGGTCAACCCCCCATTGTCTGGTACTTGAGAGGGCTGATCAACTGTTATGTGGTAGTGGAACAGGGTTACTCCAGAAGGTTCCTAGATTAATTTTGATATGACAATTAATTGGTTGATTGAATGAGTAGTTTAGTCGTCGATTGATTGATTGATTCGTTGTTTGGGTGTGGTTGATTGATTAACAGATTGATTGATAGGTTAAATGAACCATTGATTGATTGATTAATTGATTGATTTATTAGTTAGCTAGGGTTAGAGCTTAAGTCAGGATCAAGGTATTGAGGCCCAGTCAGGGTCTCAAGAGCCTTTTTTGGGGGTCTAAGGGTTCAAAATTGTCCGTCCCTAGTAGTCGGATCAGGTTGGTGCCTAGGTTAAGGCCCTGGTCAACGGTAAGTATAAGGGTTTTATGAATTATTTGGGGTCTCTAGACTAGGCTTCGGAGTTCATCAGTGGCTAATTATGGTCAGCGTCTATGTTAGGGTCCAGGTTATGAGGTAAACAAAAGAGTTCCCCAATGTAACCCGGGGTAAGCGAAGTGTCAGGGGTCAAATAGAGTTCCAGGGAGGCAAGGGAAAAGGAAACGGGTGTGGTCAGTATCTCCAAGAGGGATTTCCCCAAAGTATTTGGTTCATTTCCGTCCTAAAATGGAGTAACATCATATCCACTACCTTTAATCGTTTAACCTTGCCCCCCCTGAATATGTTCCATAAGATCATGCCTTGTAAGAAGGTTTCATGGTCCTCTGGAACTTAGTCTATGTTTTATTTTTAAAAATTAATATTATTGGTGATTGCCCGTCCCTTCAGGGGGTAGGAGGGGTTACACCCTATCTTGACCGGTACCGTTAAAAGGGTAGGGGTCTCTGTTTTTGTTTTTATTTTTTAGAAGAGTTTTTTTAAAACATTTTTTTAATAGAGAAAAAATTATGTATATACACACACATATATATGTATATATATATACATCCTTCCTCCTCCTTTTTCTATATATATATATTCTTTTTTTTATATTTTTTTCTTTTTTGAGCACCTTTTCAGGGTCCCTAAGTTCTGCGGTGTGTCCGGTAGTGGTTCGCCACTTCTTAAGTCCTAGGCTACATAACCTACCTGAAGGGTGCTCTGTAGATACTTACCCAAAATACTTACCCGCACTATTTTGCGATTAAAATAGTCCCTGTCCTATTAATGCTGATGATAACCTGTACTTTTATAAGAGAAAGAAGGGAGGTTATAATCGTACTAATTTTGACTCTGGAACATATTTTGTTTGTTTTACAGCTCTATTGATAAATCTATTTATTTAAACGTGACGAACAGGGTCTTTTGGGGGGGGGGGGGGGGCCCCCGAGTAGTCCGGTCCCTGCGCGGTGTGTTTTTTTCGGGGGAAATTTTTACATGTGTCGCTCTAGTATACTTTCCCACAGTGCCCACATGTGGATCCCTGTTTGCAGGGTCCAGTGGATGTGGTCACGCTGTGTTTGGAATAACCTCAGTCCCAGTAACGGGATGTGAAGTATGTTTTCGCGTATGGCTTCATTTAAGCTATTAATGTTGACTAGCATAGAGTCTCTTAGGCGGTAGGAGGCGTTTATGCACGCCATGTATACGAGTGCCTCCGGGAATGCCCTTTTGGCCACTGCATTCAGTCTTTTTACGTTCCTGGCTGCCAAATGCCCGTTGCAGGTTTGCTTATCGTTGATACCGAACGACAGAAGTACTGCCTTAACACTAGGAGACGTCTCAAGGTGCTCAAGTATTTGAATCGCGTGATGGATTCTGGCACCCGGGTAGCTATCTACCTGTATTAAGTTATTATGGATGGGGGGTAACAACCTTAAGTTAGAGTCCCCCATGATGACTATATTCCTATGTATGTTTAGTCTCCAGTTCTCTTTAACCCCATGGCATTCATGTCGTTCGTACCAGGGTAACTGTGGCGTGGTTTCGGGTGGCGGTGTTTCGGTTTCGGATTCTATAGGGGTTGAGTGCGCGGTAGGTCCTAGGTTATGGGTGGGTCCGGGTCCCGGGGACGGGTTGCGTCCTGGGGTTTCACGGGTCCGTCTAAGGCCCAGCGAGAGCTCTGGGGAAAGGGGTGCGTCCATACGAGGCGCCTCGAATATAAAATTAAAGTCGGATGTCTCGTGTAGAGTAAGGTCGAATATCGAGGTGGGGTCAGGCTCGTACGGTACCATGGCGTGGCCCGTGGTTCCTGATGTCCCCTCGTCACCGGCATCTATGTGTGCCGAGGATGTCGTGGTTGTGGCCACGGTTCCCCCATGGGCTGCGTGAGCGTAGACGGCGCCCCTACGAGTGCTCATATCGAGGTCTACGTGGCCAACGAGTGAGGCCTGATTAATAGGCAAAACTCTCTCCGTTCTGGCCGTATTAGGGTCACTGTCAACATTCTGGGGTTGGTTCCCCCGGTTTTGGTTCTGATTTGTGGTAGGTGAGCGTCTACGTTTAAGCGTGTTACCGCACCCAATTGTCTCTGCAGATGGTTGGGGTGTACACGTCATTTCCGTCTCAGGGGCAGGTCTGGGTTCGTCACCTGAGGACGATGTTGCTGCCTGCGTCTGTTCCGGCTCGTGGTCTAATCTAATTTGTAGAACCTGTTGTTCAAAGACCCTAAAGGCCTCTGGAGTCATATGTTTGGTGCGGTGAGTGGACCAGCTTATGGCTTTGCCCAGGGCCACCTTCCAAAAGGCTACGCTAAGCGTGGTAAAGGCCTTAAGGGCCGTGACGGTTCTAGCGCGGCGGAACCGATACTCCCTTTTCAAGTGGTCCAGGGTATCTCTCTGCCAGTTGGAGTTCCTGTCATCGGACAGTCTCCTTGTGAGTTCGGTCTGTTTCTTCTCCTTTTTAGCCAATTTTCTAATATGCACTAAGCGAGACGCGAGGGCCCTAGTGATGGGCTTTTCAAATTGGAGACTCTGGTAGTCCGCTATTAGGAGCAACTGTATCGTTTTAATCAAGTTAAACTCCTCCTCACTCCATTTTGGGTGGGCAGGTACTTTCGGGGGGGGAGGGGGGGGAGGGGGAGACGCCATATTTGTTTTGAACCTATTAAGTTAAATTCTATTTAGTAAATCGCTAGTGCTATTACGTTCTATGAAGATGGACCGGAGCTCCTGGATTGGTCCTCTGGCGTAGTCTTCGTCGGTGTATTTGTTCTGTTGAGATTAGCCAGTGGTCAGTTGAGAAGCCTCGAGTGGGTCCTGTATTTCTATTATATAATATATATATATATATATATATATACACATACATACACATATGCATATGCATATATATATGCATACATACACACACACACACATATCTACGCCTCCATCTAAAAACCATTGTGTTTAACCCCACATTTCCCCCTAGTTACATGGTGTCAATATGGCTCAGAGGCCCAGATATTGCACCAGCAACCAGAATTAGTATCACATTATACACTATTGTTTCAGCGAAAAGAAAACAACACTGAGGGCAAGATTCCATGTGAAGTCAGATGCAGCAGTCAAACATTTTAAACCATGCAAATTATATCTTTCACCATACACTATGTACAAGTAGCCTATACGTTTCAACGGGAGGCATGTTAAAGGTGCTGTACGTGATATTTCTTTGTTAAAATAAGTGTTAAATAGCTCTACATTATGACAGCCATCACTGATACAGAGTGTCTGGTCTTCAATAGGCTACTGTATTTGTAAATCTGGTATGTCATAAATGTATAGATGTAGCAGTATTGTCTATCTGTATGTCATGTGTGTCATATATGTTATGATGAATTGAAAATGGGGGACCCTGATGTAAACAAGACGAAAGTCTCTCTCTGGTCTGCATCCCCTTAACAATTGTGTGTATTGAGCTGTACTGTATTGTACCCATTCTGCAATCTGTTAATAACAACCAATCAATATTTAACAGATTGCAGAATGGGTACAATACAGTACAGCTCAATACAGACAATTGTTAAGGGGATGCAGACGTAACGTTAGCCCATTGCATGTTATTAAATGCCCGCACTGGTCTGTCTAATGAAATTACAACCGGTTTACATCCATTCATTCTGCTAGCATTACTGATTGGCACTGCCACATGCCACTGGATAACATGAGCTAGTGTTAGCTATCAAACCCCGTTAGCTCAAAGCTCCTCTTTCAACTTAAGCATTAAACAAAATGGCCCAGTCATCTATTCACCTTTGTTTAATACACACAGCGTTGTCTCTAATGTTATCTAACCACTGATAGCTCCCGATATGTGCTGGCTAAGTAGCGTGAGCTAACTGCTATACTGTTATAATGGCAAGTTCCATTGACGTTAGCATGCAGTGTGTAGCGTAGCATAGCATGATTCTAACGTTCGCTAATACATCGAAAGTCTTGGCTTGTACACTAAGGCATGCTTGTACACTAAATTAGTAGTCCGTTGTAGTTGTGATACAAACATAGCTCTCACCACTAGACTAAGCATGTCAATGTATTAACTAACGTTAAACTAATGCGGTAGTAGCTACTAGCGAGCTTAGCCACAATGCAAACACACAGTGACTGTAATTGTAATTCCATCGTGTATTCTGCATCACAAACCTGTTTCGGAGTCAGCTGGAACTGAAATCTGCGGTCTGTGTATATAGTTTTCGAATGAAAAATAACGAAAATGCGTAATCCGTTGTAGGAATAGTATAGAATCACTTTAGGTATGAAGTACCGGTCTTTTCTGTTCGAAGAGCAGAGAAAGACTGGCTGGCCGGGCCGGGGTCGAGACGTTTGATGTACGTCACTCACTGGGGCTTTGAAGTGTGTGACTACGGGAAGCCGTCTATTCTTCTGCTGAGCTCGAAAATACACATACCGCCACCTACTGCACTGGCAGTGTAAAAGTATGCGAGCTCACACGTGGAAAACCGTGGACGTCAGCGAATATTATGTGTTTAGTATATGTTGCGACGGTCGGATTGTTATTAAAAACGGAGCGATACTAGCTATGATGTGTAGGAGTTGGCGAAAATGAATTGATTGCTTTAAAAACGAAGAGAAATGTCATATTTACGCTGTTTAAAACGGGATGGCCAAAATCTTCAGTTTGGGCTTAACGTGTGACGTTAGATTCAATTTACGTGCGGGGAAGTGGTTTACGTAAGGATTAATGACATGACCTAAGGTTGGGTGAGAGGTGTGAATGTAACTGTGAAAGCAGATTTTAAAAAATCGAACTGGTTTGGCATATAATGACGAAGTTTGCCGATAAGAATGAACGTTTTCTACTTCCTGGTTTAGTTCAGTGGGGAATATCGACGTCTCTCATTGGTCTGTGTGCCTGGTATGACTCCTGGTATAACAATGTGACCTCCCATTGGCTTAGATGAATGAATGACGTCAGCAGAATAGTGACGTGCTACACTGGTTTGCGTGAAAGCAAGTCGGATAAAGTTTGAATGAATGAATGAATGAAAACTTTATTTAACAGATTGCAGAATGGGTACAATACAGTACAGCTCAATACACACAATTGTTAAGGGGATGCAGACCAGAGAACTTCTATATGAATTGAAAATGGGGGACCCTGATGGAAACAAGACAAACGTCTTTCTCAGGTCTGCATCCCCTTAACAATTGTATGTATTGAGCCGTACTGTATTGTACCCATTCTGCAATCTGTTAAATAAAGTTTTCATTCATTCATTCATTCAGAAAGACTTTCGTCTTGTTTACATCAGGGTCCCCCATTTTCTATTCATCAGGACATATATGAATGAATGAATGAATGAATGAAAACTTTATTTAACAGATTGCAGAATGGGTACAATACAGTACGGCTCAATACATACAATTGTTAAGGGGATGCAGACCTGAGAAAGACGCTTGTCTTGTTTCCATCAGGGTCCCCCATTTTCAATTCATATAGACATTTATGACATACACAACATACATGACATTTATGGCATAGGGACATATAGGTATTTAGTACTGATACATTTGTGACATAAACGGTATTCAAATATACAGTACTGTTACCCCTAGATCCTGACAGAGTATATATGATGGGGAGGGGACTGTACATTAGGAGGGGGTGGGTGGGTGGGAGAGAAATATACATACGGCGGGGAGGGAATATATACATGCGGTGGGGAGGAGACTGTCTATTAGGAGGTGGTGGGGGTTTTGGGCATTTACGGTGGCCAGTTTCGAATTGCAGCCTCCCGTAGGTGCTCTTTTAAGAGCGGTTTTGAATGTGGGTTGTGATTCACATTCCTTTACAGCTTTGGGTAGGGCGTTCCACATTGTTGTGGCATAATTGCGAAACGTGTTTAGTCCCTTGTTTGAGCCGAATCTGGGTTTAACATGATTTGTGGAGCTACCTCTGGTGTTGTGATCGTGGTATTCACTGACCTTTGGGAAATATTTTGCCATGTACATGGGTACCTTGGTCGTGTAGTGTGTCTTGTAGACCAGGCCCATTGCAAGTTGCTGTACTCTGTTGTCTACTCTAAGCCATCCTAGGTTGTCAAATTGGGCAGGGGTGAGGCGGGTTCTAGGAGTAAGGTCAAGCAGTAGTCTGACCCGTTTGTTTTGAGATGTTTGTAATTTTGTTTTTAGCGCCTTTGAGGTGCTTTGGTACCATGAGGTGCAAGCATAGTCATAGTACCCTTGAATGAGTGCTCCTGCCAGAGTCTTCAGGGTATTCTTGTTTACCAGAGAGGAGATCCGGTACAAGAATCTAGTTCGTTGGTTGACTTTTTTTTTATTACATTGGATGCCATTTTGTCACAGGAGAGATTAGCCTCTAGGATGGAACCCAGGTAGGTAATTTCATCTTTCCTTGTGACAATATTGTCACCCACTGTAACTGACAGAAGAACTTGACAGAAGATGTCGCAGATGACAGAAAAAGCAACTCAAATTGACATGCCATCCTTTGCATTTGGATCATACAGATGCGATCAGATTAGGCACAGCAAGTTAGACATTACAGCAAGCTTATATGTAACGGAGATGATAAATATTGTAATAACAGGACCAAAATCCAAACTATTCAGTCAGATAGCGATTTATTATGAAAATGCAATTACAATTTCAACAATAACTTTCCAGCACTTTATACACAATTGAAGCACATTTAAAACCTTGAAAACAGCACATTGAAATACAAGCATTTTTCAAGGATTTCCAGCACCACGTACGAACTTGGCTAGCTCAGGACAACGCTGATCAATGTCACTAAGAATTGCAAAATGGGGGACCTTGATGTTTTGAAGAGAGTGTCTTTCCTCAGCCTTGGAAAATAGCCAAAGTAACTCCACTACCAAAGAACTGTAAAGAGCCATTTACAGGTTCAAACAGTAGGCCCATTAGTATTTTACCAGTAATAGGTAGAATTGGAAGTAATTGGAAGGAATTGTGTTCAAGCAGATTCAAAAGTATTTAAACGAAAACAACATTAATTCTGATTTCCAGCATGCATACAAAGTAGGATACTCTACAGGAACTGCTTTAACATCTCTTACAGATAGCTGGCTACAGCTGATCGATAGGAAGTTAGTTGTGGGTACAGTGCTCTTGGATTTCGACATCATAGATCATGACCTATTATTATTGAAATTACACTGTACTGTATTGTATTGAAGACACTGCCATGGAATGGATGAGAAGCTACTTGTCTAATAGACAACAATGTGTTATATTTAATGGTTCCATGTCAAATATGGTAACACTCCAGTGTGGTATTCCCCAAGGAAGTTGTCTTGGACCCCTCCTTTACTCTATATTTGTAAATGATATGCCTTATGTATTGGAAAGTGCAGGTACAGCGATTTATGCTGATGATACAACTATATATGCATCCGCTGAGAGCACAGAACAAGTGAATAAGATACTTCAGAGTGAATTATTTATGATTTCGAATTGGATAACTGAAAACAGACTCAAATTAAATGTAGCAAAAACAAAATGTCGCTTCTCGGGTCACATCTCGCTGAGGCGTCCGCGTGAGCCCACCTCGGATCGGAGGCTACCTGGTTGATCCTGCCAGTAGCATATGCTTGTCTCAAAGATTAAGCCATGCAAGTCTAAGTACACATGGCCGATACAGTGAAACTGCGAATGGCTCATTAAATCAGTTATGGTTCCTTTGGACGTTCACCTGTTACTTGGATAACTGTGGCAATTCTAGAGCTAATACATGCAAACATGACTCTGGTCCTCTTTGGAGCTCAGCTGGTCCTGGATGTAAGTCAGCTGCTCTGGGACCGGCGGGTGTCCAGGGAGCTGCTCAGCCCCTTGCCCATGCCCAGCTCTGGGTAGGACTCCACCAGACTCCCAGGCTTCGGGGACATCAGCACTGGGCCTGGAGGTCACAGGGAAAAAAGGCAGAAACCCGTCATTAGTCATTAGGATGTGGTCCAGGGCGCCTGTAGCTGTTCCGCAACCATTGCTATTTCCGGGGTAGGCCTGATTGGCCACACTATTACACTATTACACACTATTACACTATTACACACTATTACACTATTACACACTATTACACACTATTACACACTATTACACTATTACACTATTACACACTATTACACTATTACACACTATTTTTCCGGTTTTCGGACTTTTCCGAGTTTTTGAACTTTTTCGGATTTTTGATGTTTCCGAGTATTCGGATTTTTCAGAGTTTTTGGGTTTTCGGACTTTTCCGAGTTTTTGAACTTTTTCGGATTTTTGATGTTTCCGAGTTTTCGGAATTTTCCGAGTTTTTGCATTTTTCCGGGTTTTCGGGTTTTCGGACTTTTCCGAATTTTTGAACTTTTTCGGATTTTTGATGTTTCCGAGTTTTCGGATTTTTCCGGGTTTTCGGACTTTTCCGAGTTTTTGAACTTTTTCGGATTTTTGATGTTTCCGAGTTTTCGGATTTTTCCGAGTTTTTGAACTTTTTCGGATTTTTGATGTTTCCGAGTTTTAGAAATTTTCCGAGTTTTTGGATTTTTCCGAGTTTTCGGACTTTTCCGAGTTTTTGAACTTTTTCGGATTTTTGATGTTTCCGAGTTTTCGGATTTTTCCGAGTTTTGGGATTTTTCGGAGTTTTGGAACTTTTTAGATTTTTCCGAGTTTTCGGATTTTTCCGAGTTTTCGGGTTTTGGGATTTTTCCGAGTTTTTGAACTTTTTCGGATTTTAGATTTTTCCGAGTTTTGGGATTTTTTCGAGTTTTCGGATTTTTCCGATCAACATCGACCAATGGCACAATCCGCAAGTCTCTACGACAAACGGTTCAAGAGATACACTGAGGGGGTGTGGCCTAAGGGGGCGTGGTCTAAGGATCGGGGGAGTGGTCAACATCGACCAATGAAAGGTGGTCAACATCGACCAATGGCACAATCCCCAAGTCTCTACGACAAACGGTTCAAGAGATACACTGAGGGGGTGTGGCCTAAGGGGGCGTGGTCTAAGGATCGGGGGAGTGGTCAACATCGACCAATGAAAGGTGGTCAACAGGGGGAGTGGTCAACATCGACCAATGAAAGGTGGTCAACATCGACTAATGGCACAATCCGCAAGTCTCTACGACAAACGGTTCAAGAGATACACTGAGGGGGTGTGGCCTAAGGGGGCGTGGTCTAAGGATCGGGGGAGTGGTCAACATCGACCAATGAAAGGGGGTCAACATGGACCAATGAAAAATGAAAGAGGATATCCCTACTGAGTACAATGACACAACCCACAAGACAGAGGGCGCTGTCAGCAATTCAGTAGTGCAACACAGTGATGGCCAATGATGGGTTAAGTGGATGATGTCATTGGCAGCTCAGCCACGAGCCACACAGCTGAACCAATCATGAGTGAGCCATGAGCCACACAGGTGAAGCAATCACTATGACTTGCATATTTTCGATCCAATGCATTTCTATGGAGGCAGATGCATGACTGCATTGTCACATTGATTAAAAGAAAACTATAAGAGATGAAGCGTTGTGACGCGCACATGAGCACTACAACGAGTAGGCGAAGGGTTGTGCGCGATATTGTGACATTCGTGCGATATTGTGGCACTCCTTCGGCGATCGGAACAGAAGGCTAAAAAATAGTGTGAAAAATGTGATTTCTAGAGTGCGATTGCATGGCGGTCAATGGGGAGGAGAACCTTCAAACAAATGGTCGTCAGTTGAGATAGAAATGTCCAATTCCATTTATTTTTCTTTTGTGAGCGGGTTGACAGCCGTGTCATCGCTTTGATGTGTTTGTTTTATTTCTACGTCCAAAATTGAGATCACACTCGCAATTCACCCAAGGTAGGGGGAAAAAGATTATTTCAGCTGCTACACTCTAAAATGCAATGCATTCCCAATGGGACCGAAATTTTACCGTTTAAAGTCGATTCGTAGCCAGACGGTGCGGTGAAACTTTTACGGGTTCGAGACCGGTGTTGCCATAGGCAAGCCGCTCGTTTTGATACCTTTCACGTGTATGGGGCGCGAACGCTTACGTGTTGCAAAGTGTTTGCAAAATCGGTGGAATAAAGAATAAAGAATAACTAGACAATTCCGCGCGGGGGAAATTGTGAAAGTGTGGGTGACGCCTGTGCACCGCCGGCCAACGGGGGAGAGGGTCTCTCGCGAGTCTCTATGACAAACGGTTCAAAGGATACAAAAAGGGGGCGCGGCCTAAGGATCGGGGGAGTGGTCAACATAGACCAATCAAAGAGGATATCCCTACTGAGTGCAATGACACAACCCGCAACACTATTACACTATTACACAATATTACACTATTACACACTATTACACTATTACACACTATTACACACTATTACACTATTACACACTATTACACTATTACACTATTACACACTATAACACTATTACACTATTACACACTATTGCACTATTACACTATTACACACTATTACACTATTACACACTATTACACTATTACACTATTACACACTATTACACTATTACACACTATTACACTATTACACTATTACACACTATTACACTATTACACTATTACACACTATTACACTATTACACTATTACACACTATTACACTATTACACACTATTACACTATTACACTATTACACACTATTACACTATTACACACTATTACACTATTACACACTATTACACTATTACACTATTACACACTATTACACTATTACACACTATTACACTATTACACACTATTACACTATTACACGCTATTACACTATTACACTATTACACACTATTACACTATTACACTATTACACACTATTACACTAGTACACTATTACACACTATTACACTATTACACACTATTACACTATTACACACTATTACACTATTACACTATTACACACTATTACACACTATTACACTATTACACACTATTACACTATTACACACTATTACACACTATTACACTATTACACTATTACACTATTACACAATATTACACAATTACACACTATTACACACTATTACACTATTACACTATTACACACTATTACACTATTACACTATTACACACTATTACACTATTACACTATTACACACTATTACACTATTACACGCTATTACACTATTACACTATTACACTATTACACACTATTACACACTATTACACTATTACACACTATTACACTATTACACACTATTACACTATTACACTATTACACTATTACACAATATTACACAATTACACACTATTACACACTATTACACTATTACACTATTACACACTATTACACTATTACACTATTACACTATTACACACTATTACACTATTACACACTATTACACTATTACACGCTATTACACTATTACACTATTACACTATTACACACTATTACACACTATTACACACTATTACACTATTACACTATTACACACTATTACACTATTACACTATTACACACTATTACACTATTACACTATTACACGCTATTACACTATTACACTATTACACTATTACACACTATTACACTATTACACTATTACACACTATTACACTCTATTACACACTATTACACTATTACACTATTACACGCTATTACACTATTACACTATTACACACTATTACACACTATTACACTATTACACTATTACACACTATTACACACTATTACACTATTACACACTATTACACTATTACACTATTACACACTATTACACTATTACACTATTACACTATTACACTATTACACACTATTACACTATTACACACTATTACACTATTACACTATTACACACTATTACACACTATTACACTATTACACACTATTACACTATTACACACTATTACACACTATTACACTATTACACTATTACACAATATTACACTATTACACACTATTACACTATTACACACTATTACACTATTACACACTATTACACTATTACACACTATTACACTATTACACACTATTACACTATTACACACTATTACACTATTACACACTATTACACTATTACACACTATTACACACTATTACACTATTACACACTATTACACACTATTACACTATTACACACTATTACACTATTACACAATATTACACTATTACACACTATTACACTATTACACTATTACACTATTACACACTATTACACTATTACACTATTACACACTATTACACTATTACACACTATTACACTATTACACACTATTACACACTATTACACACTATTACACTATTACACTATTACACACTATTACACTATTACACACTATTATACACTATTACACTATTACACACTATTACACTATTACACACTATTACACTATTACACTATTACACAATATTACACTATTACACACTATTACACTATTACACACTATTACACTATTACACTATTACACAATATTACACTATTACACACTATTACACTATTACACACTATTACACTATTACACACTATTACACTATTACACTATTACACACTATTACACTATTACACACTATTATACACTATTACACTATTACACACTATTACACTATTACACTATTACACACTATTACACTATTACACTATTACACAATATTACACTATTACACACTATTACACTATTACACACTATTACACTATTACACACTATTACACTATTACACTATTACACACTATTACACTATTACACTATTACACACTATTACACTATTACACACTATTACACTATTACACTATTACACACTATTACACTATTAAACCGAGTACAATGGCACAATCCGCAAGTCTCTACGACAAACGGTTCAAGAGATACACTGAGGGGGTGTGGCCTAAGGGGGCGTGGTCTAAGGATCGGGGGAGTGGTCAACATCGACCAATGAAAGGTGGTCAAGATCGACCAATGGCACAATCCGCAAGTCTCTACGACAAACGGTTCAAGAGATACACTGAGGGGGTGTGGCCTAAGGGGGCGTGGTCTAAGGATCGGGGGAGTGGTCAACATCGACCAATGAAAGGTGGTCAACATGGACCAATGAAAAATGAAAGAGGATATCCCTACTGAGTACAATGACACAACCCACAAGACAGAGGGCGCTGTCAGCAATTCAGTACTGCAACACAGTGATGGCCAATGATGGGTTAAGTGGATGATGTCATTGGCAGCTCAGCCACGAGCCACACAGCTGAACCAATCATGAGTGAGCCATGAGCCACACAGGTGAAGCAATCACTATGACTTGCATATTTTCTATCCAATGGATTTCTATGGAGGCAGATGCATGACTGCATTGTCACATTGATTAAAAGAAAACTATAAGAGATGAAGCGTTGTGACGCGCACATGAGCACTACAACGAGTAGGCGAAGGGTTGTGCGCGATATTGTGACATTCGTGCGATATTGTGGCACTCCTTCGGCGATCGGAACAGAAGGCTAAAAAATAGTGTGAAAAATGTGATTTCTAGAGTGCGATTGCATGGCGGTCAATGGGGGGGAGAACCTTCAAAGAAATGGTCGTCAGTTGAGATAGAAATGTCCAATTCCATTTATTTTTCTTTTGTGAGCGGGTTGACAGCCGTGTCATCGTTTTGATGTGTTTGTTTTATTTCTACGTCCAAAATTGAGATCACACTCGCAATTCACCCAAGGTAGGGGGAAAAAGATTATTTCAGCTGCTACACTCTAAAATGCAATGCATTCCCAATGGGACCGAAATTTTACCGTTTAAAGTCGATTCGTAGCCAGACGGTGCGGTGAAACTTTTACGGGTTCGAGACCGGTGTTGCCATAGGCAAGCCGCTCGTTTTGATACCTTTCACGTGTATGGGGCGCGAACGCTTACGTGTTGCAAAGTGTTTGCAAAATCGGTGGAATAAAGAAAGAATAAATAACTAGACAATTCCGCGCGGGGGAAATTGTGAAAGTGTGGGTGACGCCTGTGCACCGCCGGCCAACGGGGGAGAGTGTCTCTCGCGAGTCTCTATGACAAACGGTTCAAAGGATACAAAAAGGGGGCGTGGCCTAAGGATCGGGGGAGTGGTCAACATAGACCAATCAAAGAGGATATCCCTACTGAGTGCAATGACACAACCCGCAACACTATTACACTATTACACAATATTACACACTATTACACTATTACACTATTACACACTATTACACTATTACACACTATTACACTATTACACACTATTACACTATTAGACACTATTACACTATTACACTATTACACATTATTACACACTATTACACTATTACACACTATTACACTATTACACACTATTACACTATTAGACACTATTACACTATTACACACTATTACACTATTACACACTATTACACTATTACACTATTACACATTATTACACACTATTACACTATTACACACTATTACACTATTACACACTATTACACTATTACACTATTACACACTATTACACTATTACACACTATTACACTATTACACTATTACACACTATTACACACTATTACACTATTACACACTATTACACACTATTACACTATTACACTATTACACACTATTACACTATTACACTATTACACTATTACACTATTACACACTATTACACTATTACACACTATTACACTATTACACTATTACACACTATTACACTATTACACACTATTACACTATTACACACTATTACACTATTACACACTATTACACTATTACACTATTACACACTATTACACTATTACACTATTACACACTATTACACTATTACACACTATTACACTATTACACTATTACACACTATTACACTATTACACACTATTACACTATTACACTATTACACACTATTACACTATTACACACTATTACACTATTACACTATTACACACTATTACACACTATTACACTTTACACACTATTACACTATTACACACTATTACACTATACACTATTACACACTATTACACACTATTACACTATTACACTATTACACACTATTACACTATTACACACTATTACACTATTACACTATTACACACTATTACACTATTACACTATTACACACTATTACACTATTACACACTATTACACTATTACACACTATTACACTATTACACACTATTACACTATTACACACTATTACACTATTACACACTATACACTATTACACTATTACACACTATTACACTATTAGACACTATTACACTATTACACACTATTACACTATTACACTATTACACACTATTACACTATTACACACTATTACACTATTACACTATTACACACTATTACACTATTACACACTATTACACTATTACACACTATTACACTATTACACTATTACACACTATTACACTATTACACACTATTACACTATTACACACTATTACACTATTACACTATTACACACTATTACACTATTACACTATTACACACTATTACACTATTACACTATTACACACTATTACACTATTACACTATTACACACTACACTATTACACTATTACACTATACACACTATTACACTATTACACACTATTACACTATTACACTATTACACACTATTACACTATTACACTATTACACACTATTACACTATTAACACTATTACACATTACACTATTACACACTATTACACTATTACACACTATTACACTATTACACACTATTACAC
This sequence comes from Notolepis coatsorum, assembly GCF_963971535.1. NCBI lineage: Eukaryota > Metazoa > Chordata > Actinopteri > Aulopiformes > Paralepididae > Notolepis > Notolepis coatsorum. The sequence continues at coordinate 196,918 of NW_028173412.1, forward strand.
TATTACACTATTACACACTATTACACTATTACACTATTACACACTATTACACTATTACACTATTACACACTATTACACTATTACACACTATTACAATATTACACTATTACACACTATTACACTATTACACACTATTACACTATTACACTATTACACACTATTACACTATTACACACTTTACATATACACTATTACACACTATTAAACACTATTACACTATTACACTATTACACACTATTACACTATTAGACACTATTACACTAATACACACTATTACACTATTACACTATTACACACTATTACCACACTATTACACTATTACACTATTACACACTATTACACAATATTACACTATTACACACTATTACACTATTACACTATTACACACTATTACACTATTACACACTATTACACTATTACACTATTACACAATATTACACTATTACACACTATTACACTATTACACTATTACACACTATTACACACTATTACACTATTACACACTATTACACACTATTACACTATTACACACTATTACACTATTACACTATTACACTATTACACACTATTACACTATTACACACTATTACACTATTACACACTATTACACACTATTACACTATTACACACTATTACACTATTACACTATTACACACTATTACACTATTAGACACTATTACACTATTACACACTATTACACTATTACACTATTACACACTATTACACTATTACACACTATTACACTATTACACTATTACACACTATTACACACTATTACACTATTACACACTATTACACTATTACACACTATTACACTATTACACTATTACACACTATTACACACTATTACACTATTACACTATTACACACTATTACACTATTACACACTATTACACTATTTCACACTATTACACTATTACACTATTACACACTATTACACTATTACACACTATTACACTATTACACACTATTACACTATTACACACTATTACACTATTACACACTATTACACTATTACACTATTACACACTATTACACTATTAGACACTATTACACTATTACACACTATTACACTATTACACTATTACACACTATTACACTATTACACACTATTACACTATTACACTATTACACACTATTACACTATTACACACTATTACACTATTACACACTATTACACTATTACACTATTACACACTATTACACTATTACACACTATTACACTATTACACACTATTACACTATTACACTATTACACACTATTACACTATTACACACTATTACACTATTACACTATTACACACTATTACACTATTACACTATTACACACTACACTATTACACTATTACACTATTACACACTATTACACTATTACACACTATTACACTATTACACTATTACACACTATTACACTATTACACTATTACACACTAGTACACTATTACACTATTACACACTATTACACTATTACACACTATTACACTATTACACACTATTACACTATTACACTATTACACACTATTACACTATTACACTATTACACACTATTACACTATTACACTATTACACACTATTACACTATTACACACTATTACAATATTACACTATTACACACTATTACACTATTACACACTATTACACTATTACACACTATTACACTATTACACACTATTACACTATTACACACTATTACACTATTACACTATTACACTATTACACACTATTACACTATTAGACACTATTACACTATTACACACTATTACACTATTACACTATTACACACTATTACACAATATTACACTATTACACACTATTACACTATTACACTATTACACACTATTACACTATTACACACTATTACACTATTACACTATTACACAATATTACACTATTACACACTATTACACTATTACACTATTACACACTATTACACACTATTACACTATTACACACTATTACACACTATTACACTATTACACACTATTACACTATTACACTATTACACACTATTACACTATTACACACTATTACACTATTACACCGAGTACAATGGCACAATCCGCAAGTCTCTACGACAAACGGTTCAAGAGATACACTGAGGGGGTGTGGCCTAAGGGGGCGTGGTCTAAGGATCGGGGGAGTGGTCAACATCGACCAATGAAAGGTGGTCAACATGGACCAATGAAAAATGAAAGAGGATATCCCTACTGAGTACAATGACACAACCCACAAGACAGAGGGCGCTGTCAGCAATTCAGTACTGCAACACAGTGATGGCCAATGATGGGTTAAGTGGATGATGTCATTGGCAGCTCAGCCACGAGCCACACAGCTGAACCAATCATGAGTGAGCCATGAGCCACACAGGTGAAGCAATCACTATGACTTGCATATTTTCTATCTAATGCATTTCTATGGAGGCAGATGCATGACTGCATTGTCACATTGATTAAAAGAAAACTATAAGAGATGAAGCGTTGTGACGCGCACATGAGCACTACAACGAGTAGGCGAAGGGTTGTGCGCGATATTGTGACATTCGTGCGATATTGTGGCACTCCTTCGGCGATCGGAACAGAAGGCTAAAAAATAGTGTGAAAAATGTGATTTCTAGAGTGCGATTGCATGGCGGTCAATGGGGAGGAGAACCTTCAAACAAATGGTCGTCAGTTGAGATAGAAATGTCCAATTCCATTTATTTTTCTTTTGTGAGCGGGTTGACAGCCGTGTCATCGTTTTGATGTGTTTGTTTTATTTCTACGTCCAAAATTGAGATCACACTCGCAATTCACCCAAGGTAGGGGGAAAAAGATTATTTCAGCTGCTACACTCTAAAATGCAATGCATTCCCAATGGGACCGATATTTTACCGTTTAAAGTCGATTCGTAGCCAGACGGTGCGGTGAAACTTTACGAGTTCGGAGACCGGTGTTGCCATAGGCAAGCCGCTCGTTTTGATACCTTTCACGTGTATGGGGCGCGAACGCTTACGTGTTGCAAAGTGTTTGCAAAATCGGTGGAATAAATAAATAAATAATAAAAAGAGTATGGATATGTATAGTGTGGGTGGCAACCTGGCTTCGCCAGGTCACCCACACTAACTAGACAATTCCGCGCGGGGGAAATTGTGAAAGTGTGGGTGACGCCTGTGCACCGCCGGCCACACTATTACACTATTACACACTATTACACTATTACACACTATTACACTATTACACACTATTACACTTACACACTATTACACTATTACACTATTACACACTATTACACTATTACACACTATTACACTATTACACTATTACACACTATAACACTATTACACTATTACACACTATTACACTATTACACTATTACACACTATTACACTATTACACACTATAACACTATTACACACTATTACACTATTACACACTATTACACTATTACACACTATTACACACTATTACACTATTACACACTATTACACTATTACACTATTACACACTATTACACTATTACACTATTACACACTATTACACTATTACACTATTACACACTATTACACTATTACACACTATTACACTATTACACTATTACACACTATAACACTATTACACTATTACACACTATTACACTATTACACTATTACACACTATTACACTATTACACACTATAACACTATTACACACTATTACACTATTACACACTATTACACTATTACACACTATTACACACTATTACACTATTACACACTATTACACTATTACACTATTACACACTATTACACTATTACACTATTACACACTATTACACTATTACACTATTACACAATATTACACTATTACACACTATTACACTATTACACTATTACACTATTACACACTATTACACTATTACACTATTACACACTATTACACTATTACACTATTACACACTATTACACTATTACACACTATTACACTATTACACACTATTACACTATTACACTATTACACAATATTACACTATTACACACTATTACACTATTACACACTATTACACTATTACACACTATTACACTATTACACTATTACACACTATTACACTATTACACTATTACACACTATTACACTATTACACACTATTACACTATTACACTATTACACACTATAACACTATTACACTATTACACACTATTACACTATTACACACTATTGCACTATTACACTATTACACTATTACACACTATTACACTATTACACACTATTACACTATTACACACTATTACACTATTACACTATTACACTATTACACTATTACACTATTACACACTATTACACTATTACACTATTACACTATTGCACACTATTACACTATTACACACTATTACACTATTACACTATTACACACTATTACACACTATTACACTATTACACTATTACACACTATTACACTATTACACTATTACACACTATTACACACTATTACACTATTACACACTATTACACTATTACACACTATTACACTATTACACTATTACACACTATTACACTATTACACTATTACACTATTACACACTATTACACTATTACACACTATTACACTATTACACTATTACACACTATTACACACTATTACACTATTACACTATTACACACTATTACACTATTACACACTATTACACTATTACACACTATTACACTATTACACACTATTACACTATTACACTATTACACACTATTACACTATTACACTATTACACACTATTACACTATTACACACTATTACACTATTACACTATTACACACTATTACACTATTACACTATTACACACTATTACACTATTACACACTATTACACTATTACACACTATTACACACTATTACACACTATTACACTATTACACTATTACACACTATTACACTATTACACTATTACACACTATTACACTATTACACACTATTACACTATTACACTATTACACACTATTACACTATTACACACTATTACACACTATTACACACTATTACACTATTACACCCTATTACACTATTACACACTATTACACTATTACACTATTACACACTATTACACTATTACACTATGACACACTATTACACTATTACACTATTACACACTATTACACTATTACACTATTACACACTATTACACTATTAGACACTATTACACACTATTACACACTATTACACTATTACACACTATTACACACTATTACACTATTACACACTATTACACTATTACACTATTACACACTATTACACTATTACACACTATTACACTATTACACTATTACACAATATTACACTATTACACACTATTACACTATTACACACTATTACACACTATTACACTATTACACTATTACACACTATTACACTATTACACACTATTACACTATTACACTATTACACACTATTACACTAATACACACTATTACACTATTACACCGAGTACAATGGCACAATCCCCAAGTCTCTACGACAAACGGTTCAAGAGATACACTGAGGGGGTGTGGCCTAAGGGGGCGTGGTCTAAGGATCGGGGGAGTGGTCAACATCGACCAATGAAAGGTGGTCAACAGGGGGAGTGGTCAACATCGACCAATGAAAGGTGGTCAACATCGACTAATGGCACAATCCGCAAGTCTCTACGACAAACGGTTCAAGAGATACACTGAGGGGGTGTGGCCTAAGGGGGCGTGGTCTAAGGATCGGGGGAGTGGTCAACATCGACCAATGAAAGGGGGTCAACATGGACCAATGAAAAATGAAAGAGGATATCCCTACTGAGTACAATGACACAACCCACAAGACAGAGGGCGCTGTCAGCAATTCAGTAGTGCAACACAGTGATGGCCAATGATGGGTTAAGTGGATGATGTCATTGGCAGCTCAGCCACGAGCCACACAGCTGAACCAATCATGAGTGAGCCATGAGCCACACAGGTGAAGCAATCACTATGACTTGCATATTTTCTATCTAATGCATTTCTATGGAGGCAGATGCATGACTGCATTGTCACATTGATTAAAAGAAAACTATAAGAGATGAAGCGTTGTGACGCGCACATGAGCACTACAACGAGTAGGCGAAGGGTTGTGCGCGATATTGTGACATTCGTGCGATATTGTGGCACTCCTTCGGCGATCGGAACAGAAGGCTAAAAAATAGTGTGAAAAATGTGATTTCTAGAGTGCGATTGCATGGCGGTCAATGGGGAGGAGAACCTTCAAACAAATGGTCGTCAGTTGAGATAGAAATGTCCAATTCCATTTATTTTTCTTTTGTGAGCGGGTTGACAGCCGTGTCATCGTTTTGATGTGTTTGTTTTATTTCTACGTCCAAAATTGAGATCACACTCGCAATTCACCCAAGGTAGGGGGAAAAAGATTATTTCAGCTGCTACACTCTAAAATGCAATGCATTCCCAATGGGACCGAAATTTTACCGTTTAAAGTCGATTCGTAGCCAGACGGTGCGGTGAAACTTTTACGGGTTCGAGACCGGTGTTGCCATAGGCAAGCCGCTCGTTTTGATACCTTTCACGTGTATGGGGCGCGAACGCTTACGTGTTGCAAAGTGTTTGCAAAATCGGTGGAATAAAGAATAAAGAATAAACTAGACAATTCCGCGCGGGGGAAATTGTGAAAGTGTGGGTGACGCCTGTGCACCGCCGGCCAACGGGGGAGAGGGTCTCTCGCGAGTCTCTATGACAAACGGTTCAAAGGATACAAAAAGGGGGCGCGGCCTAAGGATCGGGGGAGTGGTCAACATAGACCAATCAAAGAGGATATCCCTACTGTGTAGTGCAATGACACTCTCTCTGCAATGATTCTCTTTCTAATTTCATGGCCGTCAAGATCTATATGACTACAGATGTGATTTTATTAACTATAACACAAACTCCCTTTCGTGTTGTATTATTTAATACTCACCCTTTCTCATGGCACCATGTGTCCAAGAAGTGGCAGATCAAAGGTCTCTTCTCACTCAACAATTACTGAACCCCAGGATGCGTCAGTCACCATACACCGGCTGTTTCCATCATCTGCAAAAGCAACGCAAAACATCTCTGATCAGTGCTGCATAGTCAATTCAAGGTGCATCACGATTGCATTACCACAATTACATTATCACAAGTAGCTTTTATACAATGCGGATGTAGCCAAAGGATAAGATTTCAATTCTCCTTACCTAAACCAGTTGGATATGCAGACTTGTTTTGATGTTGACGTCTGTCATCACATAGCTACTGAACTTGGCACCGTGCCCTAAATTCACATAAACATATTTGTAATTAAAGAGTTTTGTTGCTGTTGTTAGTCTGACCTCTCACCTGGGACTAGTACAGCAAGGTAGAACCTTTGAGGATCTGCTCATGCTGGCATAGTACTCAGGATCATTGGGGCACACAAGCTTTCCCACCACGCCAAGGTCACAGCAAAAGGGAAAGAACTAGAGATGCACCGAAAATTCGGCTACCGAAAATTATCGGCCGACAATGGTTAAAAAGGCTCTTTCGGCTCATACTACACTACACGTATGAACTCGACATAACGTTAACGTTACTCCGTTTAAATGAAGTGTTTAATTAGCAGCAATCTGTTGTTGAAAATGTATTATCGTTAAACCGGAAATGGAAATGCGAGGACAGGAAGTCGTCATCAATCGTTGTAGTCTTTTAGTCTTAACAGTCTGGAATTAATGTATGCATTCAAAAGTGCTGAATAAATGTTTTATGGGCCCATAGTGATTATTAATATTATTTAAGTTAAGTTTAGCCATAATCATGTATTTTGCCATAATCAGGTAGCTAAAAAAAAAATATATATATATATATATATATATATATATATATATATATATATATATATATATATTTATATTAATCATTTTCGGCCTTTCGGCATTCGGTTTTCGGCCAACTGTTTCCTATTTTCGGTATCGGTTTCGGCCAAGAATTTCCCATTCGGTGCATCCGTAGAAAGAACTAACTCAAACAGTCCACTCAGGTACATTCCACTCGAGGCAGTTTATACGAGTGGCAGAGATGAGTGTTCGACTAGGCTTAATCAAACCATGACGTCTTTAATTTTTTACGCCAAACGGATATTTAGTTACATTTTTATTAGAGGTCATGCAAAGCTCGATCTCTCGGTGGCGAGGAGTAACGCGTGGGAGGCTCACGCTGCCCCGACACTTCCTGATTCTACTGCGCAGGCGCACCAACCGACCTGTAGGAGTCGCTGTCCACAACGCCCAATCCCCACCCATCAGTTTCCCACACCCTAATACGGCCAATGTGTATTAGTACGAACGACCAGCTAAACTGAAAGCAAATGTGGAGCGCTGGGCTCGAACAGGCAAGCCCAGCGTCTCCAGATTCCGTGGCAAGCGCCTTGCCCACTACGCCATGTAGCCGCCTTCCATCTCATATTTTTTTTTTATTTATTATTATATATATATATTTAACAAACATAAACAAACATGTTTTTTTTTTTTTTTTTTTTTTTTTTACAAACATATAAACAAGCATGACAACACATGATAAGATATACAAGCATTGGGGCACACAAGCACACAAGCTTTCCCACCACGCCAAGGTCACAGCAAAAGGGAAAGAACTAACAGTCCACTCAGGTACATTCTTTGTTTGGCTAGGCTTATCCAAAGTTTATATTAACACAACAGAACAGAATGAGAGAGAGAGAGAGAGACCACGGCAGCTTTATATGAACACAACAGAATGAGAGCGAGAGAGAAGTTGATGATAACCTGTACTTTTATAAGAGAAAGAAGGGAGGTTATAATCGTAATAATTTTGACTACGGAACACATTTTGTTCGTTTTGTAGATCTATTAATAGATCCATCTGATTGATGATAACCTGTACTTTTATAAGAGAAAGAAGGGAGGTTATAATCGTAATAATTTTGACTACGGAACACAGTTTGTTCGTTTTGTAGATCTATTAATAGATCCATCTGATTGATGATAACCTGTACTTTTATAAGAGAAAGAAGGGAGGTTATAATCGTAATAATTTTGACTACGGAACACATTTTGTTCGTTTTGTAGATCTATTAATAGATCCATCTGATTGATGATAACCTGTACTTTTATAAGAGAAAGAAGGGAGGTTATAATCGTAATAATTTTGACTACGGAACACATTTTGTTCGTTTTGTAGATCTATTAATAGATCCATCTGATTGATGATAACCTGTACTTTTATAAGAGAAAGAAGGGAGGTTATAATCGTAATAATTTTGACTACGGAACACATTTTGTTCGTTTTGTAGATCTATTAATAGATCCATCTATTTAAACGTGACGAACGGGGTATTTCGGGGGGGCCGTCCGGTCCCTGCGCGGTGTACTTTTTTCTTCGTGTACTTTTTTCAACAACCACAGTGGTTTCAGCCAAAACCACTGCACCCACCACAAGTTCACAGACTACAATCACTCCCGACACCAACCACAACCACAATGGCTACATGGAATGACGCAAAGTTCTAAGTAGAGCTCAAAATACAGTATACAGGATTGTGGTAACTCCAATATGTGCGTAATACTCCAGACTGTAGACATTGCTGCGGTCTTGAAGTGTAAATGTGATCCAACAATGTGGTCTTGTCAGTGGTGGCTTCTCGGACCAGTTGGGTATATCCTCTGCTGTTAAACAGTTCAGATATGGGCTTCCTTGATCCGGAAAGTAGATCCTCATTAAAATCTCCACAGACTACGACTGGCTGATGATTCATAATTTCCAAAGTGTCCAAAAGCGCCTGCAGTTTTGGTATGAATTGGCAAGGACTGTAATCTGGTGGTCTGTACACGGCAGCGATTAAAGCTTTGACAGGGGCCTCAACCTTCACAACGACACACTCCAGGTCAGTCACATTTTGCAGGAAATGCCTTTCAAATGCCTGGCAATGGTCCCTCACGTAGACGGCGACACCACCGCCCGCTCTTTTTGCCAACCGAGGAAGGTTTGTGTACGACTCATGTCTGTTGCGTTTGAACATGGTGTACCCTTCCAACTGCAGACTGTCGGCAACAAAAGAGCCAGAGAGGTGAGTTTCGGTGAGGCACAGAACATCGGCAAGTGGCAACTCGTGATGCCGTTTGGTATCCTGGATATGAGCCGGTAATCCTTCCGTGTTGTGGTGGACAATTGTTAATATTTGGCCATTTTCTTTTGGCTGTACATAATTTAATAGTGGCATAACCGTGTCAAACGAGGCTTTCCTCATCGACTCCAATGAAGCGGTGATTGCAGGATCAGCAAATATCTGTCTCTCATTGAAGTCGATGATGTGAAGTCCTTGCAGTGAAGTCGTTCTACTCAGAGCAACGTAGGCCATGCCTGGTGCAAAGATACGTTTCAATGAAACCACGGCAGATTGTGTCGTCATGCCTTGGACTTTATGAACGGTGCATGCGTAAGCCAGCTTGATGGGGAACTGCCTGCGAGTCACTTTCTTGAATTTCAGCCTTTCCTCTGCCCTCTCGATGTAGACCAAGTTGTCACCACGACCAGATGTCCTTTGGCGGCATCTCTGTCCTGTATCTGCATTGTCCAGCACAAGCCCAAGCATGGTCACCTCAGTAGCACCGTTGGCCGTCTGGGTGACTATTCGACCAATCGTGCCAAATGTTCCATTGACTAGCCCATCTTCAACGTCGACGTTCCGCATGATCATGACACAGGCACCCTCGGCAACTTGAAGTATGTCTAGCAGATCGCTTTTATCTCCCTTACGCGGCCTTTCTAGTCTGTCCATCTCACCCGTCATTGGATCTCTCGTGTAATCCTGTGCATCTATCTGGGTGATGTGGGAATGGAGAGCAGACAAAGTAGCGGCATTGTGCTTGGCAACCTCTTTGTTGGTTGCAAAGATGTGCATGACATCCTTAGGGCAATGGGCGGGGTTACGCACAGCCCGAACAAGCAGAGCTTTGTCCATGTGGCTTATCGGATGCGTCTTTTCCCTGACTCTGATTCTGTTCAGAAGCTCCGCAAATGGAAGGTCGTCTCTCTGTCGCATGATCTCGGTCAACGTGATCATCTCAAAGTGGCATTGCCAGAGGTCGATCGTGGCCTCCTCAAGTACGCAGAGCGGTTTGTTTTTCCCCAATGGGGGGAGCTGATAGAAATCGCCCAGCGCTATTACACACATGCCACCGAACGGTTTCTTATTGCCTTTGATTTGTTGCAGTCTCCAGTCGACGTAGGCAAACAGTTGCTTGGAAATCATTGAAACCTCATCGATGATGATGATCTCTGCATCCGACAGCTTTCCCCGCAGCACATCCAAGGTATTTCCTAGTCCTTGGTAGGGTGGCTGTAGGCTTCTTGGCAACTTCAAGAGCGAATGCAAAGTGTTACCAGAGATGTTGAAAGCTGCCGTGCCTGTAAATGCAGCCAGTATAACGGTTGGCATGGATATGTCATCATCATACAGTCTGGGGAGTTGCCGGAGTATCCTTGTTGCCTCACCGTGGATGCACTTTATGAGGTGGGATTTCCCAGTGCCAGCACCACCGGTGACAAAGTAGAAGAACTGTTGGGGGGTTTGCTCATGTTGTTGCACGCGGTCAATACACCAATCGCGAACAGAGTAAAAGATGGATGCTTGTGCCCGGTTGAGGTTCTGACACATTGTGCGCAGAAAATCGGGGCTCATCTGGGGAGCGTCCATGACTGGAATAACTCCACCAATGTACGCCGGTACATCATCTTGTTCCTCCTCATGCAGCTGAGCGTCACTTCGCTCAGCCATGCATTCCAACTGGACCACCTCACTCTCGGGGTCAAATCTGCCCCATGCATCCTCGATAGGACCATCCTTGATGAACTTGTCCATAGCTTTCTCCATCACTTTACTGTGTTTCTCAAACTTCTCTCTGTTGAGTTTAACAAATTCTGAGACTTTGACCATGTCGTGGATCCCGGGTATCGTCACCCAGGCCTGGTCGTGAAACGCTTTGTGTGTGGGTAAAAGGTCGGTTTTCAGTTTGGACACGTCACGATGGGGGAGGTACAGTTTAAGCCAATTGCCGTAGAATTTCTCTGGCTCCTTCTTCTGAGAAAAGTGACCGTATCTGATAATTGCAGGTTTCCCCCTTGTGCGTTTCTGAATGATGCCCATGTCGTTTAACAGCCTATGGCAATTTCCGCTGGTCCCCTGCTCACGGTAGAGCACTCTGTAGTGGGATGTGAAAATGGCAAGGCACATGGGTTCAAACTCCAGTGTTCGTGGTCTGGCTCTGTATCTGTCGGGAATACCCGTCATCCATACGTTCTCGTCATCCTCTGGTCTGTACTGAAGCTGGCTGAGCGGGAGACTCATTTTCAGTCCATTCTCATCAGTTTGTAGGAACAAAACCTGACGTGAGCATTTTCTCATTTTCAAACTGCACGTACGGGCCACAGCCTCCTGAGCGCTGACCTCTCTGTGTTTTGAGTAGGCTTGAAGGATTTGCTTCATTTCCTCTCGTTCAGGCACACTCTCTGGGCTGAGCTCACGGATGATTTTCGCCAGGTATTCGCTCATCTCGTGCTCCGGTTTGGTGATGTAGCTGAGCATGTACTGAATGAGTGCAAACTCGTCGAGAACGTACTGGATGTCCATGTTGGCGTTCCAGGCCGTCAACAAATATGGATTATAGTTATTCACCCAGCAGTCCTTGACATCACGCTTCATTACCATGACACTGGCATTTGTCATTTCCTGGACACATTTGGTGTACTCCGCATAAGTCAACTTGCACTGCGTCAGTAGCTGTGTCAGGTTGTCCACTTGCGCGCTGGAGTCGTTCAGTAAAGCCCACACTGGTTGGAGTTTACGTTTGGCTGCTTGCGCATCCATTGTCTGTAGTTTGCTGCTGACCTTTGCACGCTTACGTTTTTTGCTCGTACCTTCACCCGCGTTGCTCGTACCTTCACCCGCGTTGCTCGTACCTTCACCCGCGTTGCTCGTACCTTCACCCGCGTTGCTCGTACCTTCACCCTCATCGACGCCATATGATGCCGACGGATAGGTTATGAACGACATTGGCATTGGTGGTTTTGGAAATCCAAATCTGCATGCTTTCTTACCTTTCTTGCAGCTCTTGGAATGGTTTCTGCTGTGCATTTGAAGCTCTGTGACACTCTTGTGAAGCAACGGTTCCTTGTCCTTGTCAGGCAACTGGCATGAGATGTAGCGGTCCACAAACTCGCATAGTTTGGCGTCATCGGTGACGCCAAACTCTGGGGCATTTTCTACCCAACAGAGCATGTGTATGTGAGGGCTCCCTCTGGCCTGGAATTCTACCCGGTAAAAGTAATCCACAACCACACCAATTGGATGAGCCGGAGACAGCAGCAGCTCTCTCATCAGAGCATCCACCCGCTTGTCAAACATGCGCATGGTCGTCACCGGGTTGCTTCTGAGAATGTCACATTTTTGGGCCCAGTCCAGCTCATCGAAATTAACCCGTTGACCTTCTTGGGATTTTATCGCATTGACAACTTCTGGCCAACGGAATTCTGCGGCCGAGAAGGTCAGAAAAAAGGTAGGCGTCCCCAGTTGTCTGACCATGGCAAACAGATCCTTCATCGTTTTCGACCAGTAAGCTGGAGTCCCTCTCAGCGGTTGCATGAATCGGGTTGCATCTCTGTTTTTCACCAGCCTCTCGACCTCCACCTTGTCCTGTAACATCTTGTTGCATATTTTGCGTCCATCTCGGCTAAAGGGTTTGCCTTTCCTCAACTGGATGGACATGCTGTTTGTGGCCAACTGTGTCTCGGTGACAAACTGGGCAAAGAATAGGTAGCTCTGGTCTCTCGCAAAACGATTATCGACACAGAAAAGCCTTGCGTTGAAATACATGCTTGGAGACAGCCGCACTGCTCTTTCAGCATCCAATGTATTTTCTCCGGTAGGAAACTGGACAGGGAAAGCCATTGCTTCAAGTCTGGGGACCTTGAAGAAGCCGACGGGCTTGTTTCCTTGTGCGGGGGCAATGCTAAATATGCCATCACCATACGTCAGCGTCTCTTGTCCCATGTCTAGAGGTTGCAAGCAACTATCTAGGCCTAGTCCAGGTCTGAGTGCCTCTTTCTCATTCTCTGCATTGGGTGGTTGCTGCTTTTCAACACAGTCTTGTATCTCCATCATTTCTGGCTCATCACAGCTGTCAAACTCCGTGTCTGCTTGCATCTCAAGCATTTCCGAGTCATCACAGCTGTCAAACTCCATGTCTGATTCAAATGTCACTTGCATGAAGTCAAACTGCATACTGTCAAACGTGTCAGTATAGTTGTGCAGCGAGAAATTCAGCGTGTAAATCTTGTCGAACAGATCATCCAACTGTGTGAATGTCATCATTACAGCCTTTCCATTAGGCTCAGATAGCCCGTCAGCATTTCTGCTATGAGAGTCAAACAATCCATACCTCCCAGACTGGTCTCTAAACACGGCAATGGTGTATGGTGATATAGTGAGCAGAGCATGGCTCACATCTGCAGACAGACACTGAAGTCTTGTGTGAAGATTCAAAAACCAGTCCTCTATGCCAGACCTTCCCTGGTCTTTCATATATCCCATTTGCACAGTGGATCTATGCACACTGTACGCATGGTGCTCAGTCTCGATGGCGAGTGGCGTTTCTTCCACGTGTAAATGGTAGAGGCCACGGTCACGACCTTGATCCCTCAGCGCTTTGAGGGTTTTTTTGTACACACTGTGTCCCTTATCTAGTATTTTATTAAGATCAGCCTCCTTCAAGTCACAGCCCTCATTCTGGTGTTCATTCGCGTATGCTAGAAAACTCAGTGCCATACAGGCACACTGTTTATTCCGGAACTCACCGTCATATCGGTCATCAGCTTGGCTATAGGACGCCTGCACGGAGATCACAGGCGGTGGTGGGATGCGTGCTTCCTGCTGCACAGTGTCCTTTTCCAAAACCTCTAAGACCTGTTGAACCTCACACTGCATTTCTGGCAGATCACAGCTGTCAAACTCTGTGTCTGCTTGCATCTCAAGCATTTCCGAGTCATCACAGCTGTCAAACTCCGTGTCTGGTCGATTTATTGGTGCATCAGTGGGTGGGTCTTGTAGCAGGTCTTCAATAATTTCTGTAAACATGTCAGCATCATCTCTGATCGACACCTCTCTATAGTCTGGGTGTGCCTCAATCAATTTGGACAGGCCTGCAACTACATGTCTCATATTGACCGTGTGAAAGTTCTGATAGCCTTTGTAAATAAGACGTCGCTTCAGCTTCACTCTATACAAGTGGGATGAGCTGGGCAGTCTCGGTAGGGTGTTGACTGTGGTTTCCACCTCAGATGGCACGCACACTACAGCTCCATGTACAGCTTTCTGTTGACCTTTTGGAAGTGTGACAATCTTGGCAAAGGGCAGAACTTTGGCCAAAAGTTGTCTTTCCAGCACATTCAAATTGCAGAGCTCTGGGGGAATGGGTGCCAACTCCATTTTGTTTGCCACAGCTATGGACGAAGGTCTTCCTCTCTTTAAATGCAAATCACACGTCGGACAAATCCACTCAACTCTCCTTTCCTCAGGCACAGTGCATTGCTCAGGGCCTCCACACTGACCACCACACACATGAACAAATTTTCCTGTCAAACAGGCAGTAACCACATGTGGATTGTTCTTGTAATTAGTTCGCCGGCAAACCTTCACCTGATTGGGGAAAAGAGCACGGTGACACACTGTACATATAAAAGTTGGCCCCGCTTTAATGTGCTCCTGGAAAGTGGCCATTGCCATCTGAAGTAGCCAATTTCCTTCATCGATTTTGTTTAAAAGCTGGAATCTTTGGACTTTTTTGTATTTGCCTCTTATTTTCAATGAACAGCGCAGATTATGGGCCATTCTGAAATGCAAATCTGTTCTGTATCTCATGCGAAAATATCGCTTCCTATTGGCCCTGTAAATGGCATCAAACTGGTACCTTTGCACCATCACCTGCTTCTGCTTCTGCCGAAATTGTTGATCATGCTTGTACCTTTGCACCATCACCTGCTTCTGCTTCTGCCGAAATTGTTGATCATGCTTGTACCTTTGCACCATCACCTGCTTCTGCTTCTGCCGAAATTGTTGATCATGCTTGTACTTCTGCTCCTGCACCTGCTTCTTCTTCTGCCGAAATTGTTGATCAGTCTTGTAATTCTGCTCCTGCACCTGCTTCATTGTCTGCTTCTGCTTCTGCCGAAATTGTTGATCATGCTTGTACTTCTGCTCCTGCACCTGCTTCTTCTTCTGCCGAAATTGTTGATCAGTCTTGTAATTCTGCTCCTGCACCTGCTTCATTGTCTGCTTCTGCTTCTGCCTATATTTTTCATTATTTCGGTACTTCTCGATTATGGTTTGCTGCTTCCTCTTCCTGAACTCTTTATCTGTTTCATATCTCTGCCTCCGAGATATTTTCTTTTTGGGAGCTTCAGACAGTTGTGAGCTTTTTTTTTGATTCCTAATTGCTCTTTGTCGCTGTCTTTTGCTTAATTTATTAGACATCTGTGGAGCCTCTTCCGTTACATTTGTGGATGGTGCATTGACTGACAGCACACACCGTGTGCTGATTGGGAGTCCAAATTCAGTTTTGGCTCCAACAGTCACCGTCACAGGCCTTTTGTCATGCAGATCCGCTTCAGACAGTTGTGAGCTTTTTCTTTGATTCCTAATTGCTCTTTGTCGCTGTCTTTTGTTTAATTTACTAGACATCTGTGGAGCCTCTTCCGTTACATTTGTGGATGGTGCATTGACTGTGCTGATTGGGAGTCCAAATTCAGTTTTGGCTCCGACAGTCACCGTCACAGGCCTTTTGTCATGCAGATCCGGTTGCACTTGTGGCACTTGAGGCAAATGGTCTGACGGAGTCTTTGTAGGTACAAATGTCACTTGCATGAAGTCAAACTGCATACTGTCAAACATGTCAGTATAGTTGTGCAGCGAGAAATTCAGCGTGTAAATCTTGTCGAACAGATCATCCAACTGTGTGAATGTCATCATTACAGCCTTTCCATTAGGCTCAGATAGCCCGTCAGCATTTCTGCTATGAGAGTCAAACAATCCATACCTCCCAGACTGGTCTCTAAACACGGCAATGGTGTATGGTGATATAGTGAGCAGAGCATGGCTCACATCTGCAGACAGACACTGAAGTCTTGTGTGAAGATTCAAAAACCAGTCCTCTATGCCAGACCTTCCCTGGTCTTTCATATATCCCATTTGCACAGTGGATCTATGCACACTGTACGCATGGTGCTCAGTCTCGATGGCGAGTGGCGTTTCTTCCACGTGTAAATGGTAGAGGCCACGGGCACGACCTTGATCCCTCAGCGCTTTGAGGGTTTTTTTGTACACACTGTGTCCCTTATCTAGTATTTTATTAAGATCAGCCTCCTTCAAGTCACAGCCCTCATTCTGGTGTTCATTCACGTATGCTAGAAAAGTCAGTGCCATACAGGCACACTGTTGATTCCGGAACTCACCGTCATATCGGTCATCAGCTTGACTATAGGACGCCTGCACGGAGATCACAGGCGGTGGTGGGATGCGTGCTTCCTGCTGCACAGTGTCCTTTTCCAAAACCTCTAAGACCTGTTGAACCTCACACTGTACTTCCTGCTGAGCTGTGCAAACCACAGGTAGACTACATAGCTTGCTGTCACTTACCTCCACGACGTTAGTGCAGCGTCGTTTTGCAGCCGGAACTTCCTGCTGAGCTGTGCATGGGAAAGGTGGACTACATACCTTGCTGTCACTTACCTCCACGACCTTAGTGCAGTGTCGTTTTGCAGCCTGAGACCTCTTCCCCTTGCGTGGCATGCTGTTCTTCTCACTAAATTTTGCGATAGATAATGAACAAATCAGATGGGGTTTCAAATATTCACACAGACCAGAAAGTTAAAGGAGCGCTTTACTGAAAAACAATCCAGATTTATTTTGCACATAATCTCACGTAGACCAAAACTGTAAATAGTTTAGCACACATTATTTTAGTTATGTAGACTATAATATAAGCTTGTATATGTCCTCCAATCATGTCACAGGATTATATAATCTTTGTGCTGTGTGAACTACAGGTCAATTAACCTCTTGCACCCGACGGGACCGGTCCCGAAATGACATCTGGTCATAAATCAATATTTTGTTGACTGTTGTATAAAAGTAGCGGTTTTTATTTCAAAACGTATTCAAGTATTAACAGGGCTCTACAGTGCGACCATATTGCTCGCATATGCCCCTAGAAATATGTGTGTGCGAACCGGAAAAAATCAATTACTCGCACGGTGTGCGAGTGAAGATTACAGCCTTTACCGGGAATAAAACAGAAAACAATCAAAAACACACTTAATTTCTAGAAGGTATTTTTGGAAGAATCTATGAATGAAAAAGTATAACGTTCCTACATCATCCTCGTTGGCCAGGTCCTAGTGTTTAGGTTATTTGTTGTCAGGTCATGTCTAACAAGGTTTTTCCCTTTTAAGAGGTAAAATCCCCTGACCCATGGTATCAGAGGTCTGACCTCCACAGTGAGGTAGCCCCAGCTCATTTGTATTAAATTAGTTTATCCCAATATGATGTCCCCTAATACACTGTGTAAATCCTCCCCTCCCTCCCTGTGGTCGTGCAGGGGCCTTCTCACTACGTTATGTGCTAGTAAAGGGTATATCCTCTGTAGAGAGGTTAAAGAAAGGTCAGACCAGTTTATTGATGGCCCAGGAGGCCTCATACCACTATTACTTTGGAGGAGGTCTTAACCCATGGCATATGCTTGTGTACATTGATGTTACTTTGGAGAAGGTCTTCTCCCATGGCATATGCTTGTGTACATTGATGTTACATTGATGTTACTTTGGAGAGAGTCCTCTCCCATGGCATGTGCTTGTGTGCTTGACGTATTGGTTCTGGATGTCGGATGACGGTGGGTACCAGAAGAGAGAGGGGTTATCGCTCCAGTACCATCTGTATAAACAATGTTAAAACATTGTTCTCATTAATAATTTTTTTATTTATTTTTCACTACTAACACTGCAGTCAGTCTGATACTACATCACACTGTCATTAGAACCATTGTAGCCATACTCACTCTCCTTTATCATTATGAATATTTACCATTATGGATCTTATTGATCCTGTAGTTTGGTCATAAAACAAAATTCCAACCACTGTCAGTAGCAGTGAGGGGGTTGCCCCTTTGCAGAGCGGTGGTGTGGGTATGACCTCAAATCCTACCAGGTCACCTTGTGTTGTTTCAAGACACACTATATCGCATTGGGCCCTTTGGTAACAGTATAATTCAAAGGTCCACTCATCATACCTATTACAGTTAAGTGGACCCTGCTATTTCCCAGTAAACCAACTACATGTTGTCTGTCAACAGTGTGGTAGTGGAAAGTCTCCCTCCCTAATGTATGGAAATGAGTTACACCATGGCTTTCAAACAGTCATGTTGTACCCCACCCCCCAGTCGCATATCAATCACTTGGAGTGTGGTAACGGAAGGTTCGACACCTGTAGCAGGGCAGCTAGAGATCAACCATCGTCTCACGACAGTGAAAGGTCAACCCCCCATTGTCTGGTACTTGAGAGGGCTGATCAACTGTTATGTGGTAGTGGAACAGGGTTACTCCAGAAGGTTCCTAGATTAATTTTGATATGACAATTAATTGGTTGATTGAATGAGTAGTTTTGTCGTCGATTGATTGATTGATTCGTTGTTTGGGTGTGGTTGATTGATTAACAGATTGATTGATAGGTTAAATGAACCATTGATTGATTGATTAATTGATTGATTTATTAGTTAGCTAGGGTTAGAGCTTAAGTCAGGATCAAGGTATTGAGGCCCAGTCAGGGTCTCAAGAGCCTTTTTTGGGGGTCTAAGGGTTCAAAATTGTCCGTCCCTAGTAGTCGGATCAGGTTGGTGCCTAGGTTAAGGCCCTGGTCAACGGTAAGTATAAGGGTTTTATGAATTATTTGGGGTCTCTAGACTAGGCTTCGGAGTTCATCAGTGGCTAATTATGGTCAGCGTCTATGTTAGGGTCCAGGTTATGAGGTAAACAAAAGAGTTCCCCAATGTAACCCGGGGTAAGCGAAGTGTCAGGGGTCAAATAGAGTTCCAGGGAGGCAAGGGAAAAGGAAACGGGTGTGGTCAGTATCTCCAAGAGGGATTTCCCCAAAGTATTTGGTTCATTTCCGTCCTAAAATGGAGTAACATCATATCCACTACCTTTAATCGTTTAACCTTGCCCCCCCTGAATATGTTCCATAAGATCATGCCTTGTAAGAAGGTTTCATGGTCCTCTGGAACTTAGTCTATGTTTTATTTTTAAAAATTAATATTATTGGTGATTGCCCGTCCCTTCAGGGGGTAGGAGGGGTTACACCCTATCTTGACCGGTACCGTTAAAAGGGTAGGGGTCTCTGTTTTTGTTTTTATTTTTTAGAAGAGTTTTTTTAAAACATTTTTTTAATAGAGAAAAAATTATGTATATACACACACATATATATGTATATATATATACATCCTTCCTCCTCCTTTTTCTATATATATATATTCTTTTTTTTATATTTTTTTCTTTTTTGAGCACCTTTTCAGGGTCCCTAAGTTCTGCGGTGTGTCCGGTAGTGGTTCGCCACTTCTTAAGTCCTAGGCTACATAACCTACCTGAAGGGTGCTCTGTAGATACTTACCCAAAATACTTACCCGCACTATTTTGCGATTAAAATAGTCCCTGTCCTATTAATGCTGATGATAACCTGTACTTTTATAAGAGAAAGAAGGGAGGTTATAATCGTACTAATTTTGACTCTGGAACATATTTTGTTTGTTTTACAGCTCTATTGATAAATCTATTTATTTAAACGTGACGAACAGGGTCTTTTGGGGGGGGGGGGGGGCCCCCGAGTAGTCCGGTCCCTGCGCGGTGTGTTTTTTTCGGGGGAAATTTTTACATGTGTCGCTCTAGTATACTTTCCCACAGTGCCCACATGTGGATCCCTGTTTGCAGGGTCCAGTGGATGTGGTCACGCTGTGTTTGGAATAACCTCAGTCCCAGTAACGGGATGTGAAGTATGTTTTCGCGTATGGCTTCATTTAAGCTATTAATGTTGACTAGCATAGAGTCTCTTAGGCGGTAGGAGGCGTTTATGCACGCCATGTATACGAGTGCCTCCGGGAATGCCCTTTTGGCCACTGCATTCAGTCTTTTTACGTTCCTGGCTGCCAAATGCCCGTTGCAGGTTTGCTTATCGTTGATACCGAACGACAGAAGTACTGCCTTAACACTAGGAGACGTCTCAAGGTGCTCAAGTATTTGAATCGCGTGATGGATTCTGGCACCCGGGTAGCTATCTACCTGTATTAAGTTATTATGGATGGGGGGTAACAACCTTAAGTTAGAGTCCCCCATGATGACTATATTCCTATGTATGTTTAGTCTCCAGTTCTCTTTAACCCCATGGCATTCATGTCGTTCGTACCAGGGTAACTGTGGCGTGGTTTCGGGTGGCGGTGTTTCGGTTTCGGATTCTATAGGGGTTGAGTGCGCGGTAGGTCCTAGGTTATGGGTGGGTCCGGGTCCCGGGGACGGGTTGCGTCCTGGGGTTTCACGGGTCCGTCTAAGGCCCAGCGAGAGCTCTGGGGAAAGGGGTGCGTCCATACGAGGCGCCTCGAATATAAAATTAAAGTCGGATGTCTCGTGTAGAGTAAGGTCGAATATCGAGGTGGGGTCAGGCTCGTACGGTACCATGGCGTGGCCCGTGGTTCCTGATGTCCCCTCGTCACCGGCATCTATGTGTGCCGAGGATGTCGTGGTTGTGGCCACGGTTCCCCCATGGGCTGCGTGAGCGTAGACGGCGCCCCTACGAGTGCTCATATCGAGGTCTACGTGGCCAACGAGTGAGGCCTGATTAATAGGCAAAACTCTCTCCGTTCTGGCCGTATTAGGGTCACTGTCAACATTCTGGGGTTGGTTCCCCCGGTTTTGGTTCTGATTTGTGGTAGGTGAGCGTCTACGTTTAAGCGTGTTACCGCACCCAATTGTCTCTGCAGATGGTTGGGGTGTACACGTCATTTCCGTCTCAGGGGCAGGTCTGGGTTCGTCACCTGAGGACGATGTTGCTGCCTGCGTCTGTTCCGGCTCGTGGTCTAATCTAATTTGTAGAACCTGTTGTTCAAAGACCCTAAAGGCCTCTGGAGTCATATGTTTGGTGCGGTGAGTGGACCAGCTTATGGCTTTGCCCAGGGCCACCTTCCAAAAGGCTACGCTAAGCGTGGTAAAGGCCTTAAGGGCCGTGACGGTTCTAGCGCGGCGGAACCGATACTCCCTTTTCAAGTGGTCCAGGGTATCTCTCTGCCAGTTGGAGTTCCTGTCATCGGACAGTCTCCTTGTGAGTTCGGTCTGTTTCTTCTCCTTTTTAGCCAATTTTCTAATATGCACTAAGCGAGACGCGAGGGCCCTAGTGATGGGCTTTTCAAATTGGAGACTCTGGTAGTCCGCTATTAGGAGCAACTGTATCGTTTTAATCAAGTTAAACTCCTCCTCACTCCATTTTGGGTGGGCAGGTACTTTCGGGGGGGGAGGGGGGGGAGGGGGAGACGCCATATTTGTTTTGAACCTATTAAGTTAAATTCTATTTAGTAAATCGCTAGTGCTATTACGTTCTATGAAGATGGACCGGAGCTCCTGGATTGGTCCTCTGGCGTAGTCTTCGTCGGTGTATTTGTTCTGTTGAGATTAGCCAGTGGTCAGTTGAGAAGCCTCGAGTGGGTCCTGTATTTCTATTATATAATATATATATATATATATATACACATACATACACATATGCATATGCATATATATATGCATACATACACACACACACATATCTACGCCTCCATCTAAAAACCATTGTGTTTAACCCCACATTTCCCCCTAGTTACATGGTGTCAATATGGCTCAGAGGCCCAGATATTGCACCAGCAACCAGAATTAGTATCACATTATACACTATTGTTTCAGCGAAAAGAAAACAACACTGAGGGCAAGATTCCATGTGAAGTCAGATGCAGCAGTCAAACATTTTAAACCATGCAAATTATATCTTTCACCATACACTATGTACAAGTAGCCTATACGTTTCAACGGGAGGCATGTTAAAGGTGCTGTACGTGATATTTCTTTGTTAAAATAAGTGTTAAATAGCTCTACATTATGACAGCCATCACTGATACAGAGTGTCTGGTCTTCAATAGGCTACTGTATTTGTAAATCTGGTATGTCATAAATGTATAGATGTAGCAGTATTGTCTATCTGTATGTCATGTGTGTCATATATGTTATGATGAATTGAAAATGGGGGACCCTGATGTAAACAAGACGAAAGTCTCTCTCTGGTCTGCATCCCCTTAACAATTGTGTGTATTGAGCTGTACTGTATTGTACCCATTCTGCAATCTGTTAATAACAACCAATCAATATTTAACAGATTGCAGAATGGGTACAATACAGTACAGCTCAATACAGACAATTGTTAAGGGGATGCAGACGTAACGTTAGCCCATTGCATGTTATTAAATGCCCGCACTGGTCTGTCTAATGAAATTACAACCGGTTTACATCCATTCATTCTGCTAGCATTACTGATTGGCACTGCCACATGCCACTGGATAACATGAGCTAGTGTTAGCTATCAAACCCCGTTAGCTCAAAGCTCCTCTTTCAACTTAAGCATTAAACAAAATGGCCCAGTCATCTATTCACCTTTGTTTAATACACACAGCGTTGTCTCTAATGTTATCTAACCACTGATAGCTCCCGATATGTGCTGGCTAAGTAGCGTGAGCTAACTGCTATACTGTTATAATGGCAAGTTCCATTGACGTTAGCATGCAGTGTGTAGCGTAGCATAGCATGATTCTAACGTTCGCTAATACATCGAAAGTCTTGGCTTGTACACTAAGGCATGCTTGTACACTAAATTAGTAGTCCGTTGTAGTTGTGATACAAACATAGCTCTCACCACTAGACTAAGCATGTCAATGTATTAACTAACGTTAAACTAATGCGGTAGTAGCTACTAGCGAGCTTAGCCACAATGCAAACACACAGTGACTGTAATTGTAATTCCATCGTGTATTCTGCATCACAAACCTGTTTCGGAGTCAGCTGGAACTGAAATCTGCGGT
This sequence comes from Notolepis coatsorum, assembly GCF_963971535.1. Taxonomy (NCBI): domain Eukaryota; kingdom Metazoa; phylum Chordata; class Actinopteri; order Aulopiformes; family Paralepididae; genus Notolepis; species Notolepis coatsorum. The sequence continues at coordinate 221,092 of NW_028173412.1, forward strand.
CTGTGTATATAGTTTTCGAATGAAAAATAACGAAAATGCGTAATCCGTTGTAGGAATAGTATAGAATCACTTTAGGTATGAAGTACCGGTCTTTTCTGTTCGAAGAGCAGAGAAAGACTGGCTGGCCGGGCCGGGGTCGAGACGTTTGATGTACGTCACTCACTGGGGCTTTGAAGTGTGTGACTACGGGAAGCCGTCTATTCTTCTGCTGAGCTCGAAAATACACATACCGCCACCTACTGCACTGGCAGTGTAAAAGTATGCGAGCTCACACGTGGAAAACCGTGGACGTCAGCGAATATTATGTGTTTAGTATATGTTGCGACGGTCGGATTGTTATTAAAAACGGAGCGATACTAGCTATGATGTGTAGGAGTTGGCGAAAATGAATTGATTGCTTTAAAAACGAAGAGAAATGTCATATTTACGCTGTTTAAAACGGGATGGCCAAAATCTTCAGTTTGGGCTTAACGTGTGACGTTAGATTCAATTTACGTGCGTAAACAAGTAGGGCATATCGGTATCTGTACATGAGTTATTTACAGAGCATGGTAGGACATGCTAGGTCCTGTGATAGTGCAATACACTGTTAGCTACGGATGAGGCATTGGGTTTTTATGTACACTGCTATACAATGCTATATTATACAATCTTAAGCTCTACTATACTACTTTTAAAGTGACCTTTCCTTCTGTAAAGTGACCTTACGTGTGAGCGTGTGCAGCATGAGTGTGTGTGTGCTCATGTTAAAGTGGCTGCTAGTGTGTGAGCGTGTACAGTGTGTGTGTTGTGTGTGTGCTCATGTGTTCTTGTGCGTGGAGAGTTCAGTGTTCAAGGCTCTGATGGCCTGGGGGAAGAAGCTGAGCCGAAGTCTCTCTGTCCTAGTTACTGGTGTTCGCAGGCGTTTGCCTGACCGCAGCAGCATGAACAGGCTGTTGTTGGGGTGGTGGGGGTCTTTCATTATCCTGCAGGCTCTGGATTTGCACCTCTTGTTGTATAGGACCTGCAGGGTTGGTAGTGCAATACCCGTGGTACGCTCGGCTGAGCTGAGCGCACCACTCTCTGTAGGGCCTTCTTGTCCTGTGCCGTGCTGTTGCCATACCAGGCAGTGATGTTTCCAGTCAAGATGCTCTCTACAGCTCCGGAGTAGAAGGACTGGAGTATCTTCCCAGATACTCTGAACTTCCTTAACTGTCTCAGGTGGTAGAGGCGCTGCTTCGCCTTTTTTACGACTGAGTCTATGTGTGTTGTCCATGTCAGGTCCTCTGAGATGTGGACCCCCAGGTACTTGAAGCTGCTCACCCTGTCCACGGTAGCCCTGTTTATCCTCAGTGGTGTGTGTGTCTCCTGCTGTCTCCTCCTAAAATCCACAATCAGCTCCTTGGTTTTACCAATGTTCAGGAGCAGGCTGTTCCAGTACCTCAACCTCCTCCCGGTAGGCCTTCTCGTCGTTGTCCGAGATCAGCCCCACCACCACTGTGTCGTCCGCAAACTTCACTATGGAGTTGGAGCTGAAATTGGCCACACAGTCGTGTGTGTATAGTGAGTACAGCAGGGGGCTCAGAACACAGCCCTGGGGGGACCCGATGCTCAGGGTGATGGTGTTGGAGGTTGTTACGACCCTGGCTCATGGGTACGCAACCTATGTGTAACCAACACCAAAACCCTGTGCTCTAACTCAAAACTGCTACTAAACCAAGGAACTATTAATGTAAATGTAAACTAAAGTGCTAAGGTAAACCAACGGACAAGGACTGAAGAACCTAATAGCTCTTTCTCTAAGCACAGACTCTGCATGTGTGTTCCTGGGTCTGTCTTTACAGCTCCCAGCAGGTAACCAATCAGCACTAATTGGCTAATTGGCAGCCCTCACCTGCATGCCCTGGTGACACAGGAGTGACCAGCCTCTAGTACATAACACCTCCCCCACCAAACTGGTTGCCCAAGAGGCAACCACTACACAACAACCCATAAACAAAACAAAAACAACTGTGACCCCTTAGGTGTCAGGGCCTCTACCACAACAGCGATAACGGGTACCACAAACACCGGTACTATGATCGTGAGAGGGCGTCTGCTAGCACGTTGTCCCTCCCACGAATGTGGCGAATATCCAAGTTATACGCCTGGAGGAACAAACTCCATCGCATCAAACGATGGTTCGAATTCACCATGCTGCGAAGAAAAACCAAAGGGTTATGGTCTGTATACACAACAAGGGGTAAACTGGAGGATCCAACGTAAACATAAAAATGGTTCAAGGCAAGAACCGGGTCGGCCCCTGTCGAACACGACCACCGATACCGATCTGTCAAAATTATACTGCAAACCAAAATCAACCTGAGAACTGCGCTTAACAGAACAGAACACAGCACAACAAAACCATAAATCACTGATACCACCACCGCACCCATATCCATCCCACCTGGCACTGGCAGTTCAGGATACTGCACACCGTGAACATCCAGAGTAGGCTGTACCGCCTCAGGTACAGCCCCAGTGTACCGGGAACCTGGCAGTACGACAGTCACAATAACGTCTGGAACACCATCTAAAATGGCGTCACCCAAAATAACTTTGTCCTGATGAAAATCAAAATGGCTGCCACTCAACAGACCAGGTCGCGAAGGCGGCTCCTGCTCCACAGGACACAGGTAACTAGGTTGACCATCACACCTAGTGCATGGCAGAGAATCAGTGTGGACATGTGGATCAATGTCAGAATCATCAACTGACATACTGGGACCATCCCTGCCCACAAGTGAAACATTAGGGACAATAGAGCTATTGTGGGAAGGCTGGCAGCCTAAGTCAAGCTTAGTAGCCCCTCCAACTAGAACGGTGTCACATGAAAAAACAGCACCTCTCATAGCATCCTTCCCACACTCCTCCTCCAATTCGTTCGTGGCCTCAGCCACCGTACAGGCTGGGAAGACCTTGAGACACTGCGCTGCCATATCATCTCCTGTCACATGCTTCTCCGGCACTCCTGTCAACTCTGGTTTCACCACCGGGCCTAACACAAAACCACAATCAAGAGAATCATTATGCAGAGGTACATCCACAGTGTGCTTTCCAAAATTCTCAACAGGTACACCTTTTAATTCAACAAAGAATGTGTCACTAAGTGTAATGTCCCAAGTCGAAGTATCAACAACATCACTTTTGTCCTTTGACATTTCTCGTGCCACAGCACACACAGGAAACACTCCTGGATGTTTCTGTGCCAGCTCATTAGAGACCTCAGAAACCACAGGAATGGGAGTTACAACCGGAGTAGCCAACACTTTGTCACCAGCCAAATCATTCCCTAGAATGAAGGACACCCCCTTTATGGGAATGTGAGAACATACCCCCACAACAACATTGCCTGATACTAAGGGAGAATTGAGCGTGACCTCATGCAAAGGTGCATCCACAAATCCACCCCCAAAGCCCCGAACAACGACATCGGAATGCAAAGAAGAGTTTTCTGAAAACGGCAAAACCCCCTCCAGAATGAGGGACTGAAAAGCACCGGTATCTCTCCAAATTGTTATAGCCTGTTTGGACTCTAGTGCATTAGTCAGGGAAACAAATCCATTCATCATAAACCTTGAGGAACCCTCGAGCTCTTTGTCCACACGTTTGATACTTTCCCCATCCCCATCTAACGTTGGCATAGGCGTCCTGCATATGGTTTCTACCAGAGCCACGGTTCTGACATTTTTCTGCTCAAGCACCGGGCATCCAGCAACGATATGACCAGGTTCTTTACAGTAAAAACAGATAATCCCTTCTGGGAATGCACCAGCAGAACCACCCCGCCTAGGAGGTGAAGTTAACTGACCAGCAGACACAGGTTTTGGGAAACGGCCCCCCTGAACAGGATGCCTATCCCCGGACTCAACACGGTAGTCCTCCAAAAACACGGACTTGTGTGTCAACACAAACTCATCGGCGAAGACAGCTATCTTCGATACCCCACGCTCATTTAGATGTGTGGAAACGGTATCAGGAACACATCTTTTAAATTCCTCTAGGAGAATCAACTGCCTAAGCTGCTCTCTTGACTCTGCCTTCTGAGAAGTGCACCACCTGTCAAACAGGTTCTCCTTCTCCCTTCCAAATTCAACATAAGACTGCCCCTCGGACCTACGATAACCTCTAAAACGCTGACGATAGGCCTCAGGGACCAACTCATAAGCCCTCAAAATGGAAGCTTTAACCAGCTCATAATCAGCGCTTTGTTCAAGGGACAGAGCAGTGTAGGCTTCTTGTGCCCTACCAACCAAAACACATTGCAGCAGCAGTGTCCAGGCGGTATCAGGCCACTTCAATGTGGTTGCCACCCGTTCAAAAAGGGGAAAATATCTTTCCACGTCTTTCTCAAAAAATGGTGGCACCATCCTAATATTCCTGCCTACATCAAAACCGGAACGTGACTCTGGATGCAGAGCACCCGCCTGCAAGACAGCGTGCTTATAATCAAGCTCCTTCTGCGCACGCTCGTGCTCTAAGTCCTTCAAGTAACGCTCTTGTTGTAGCTGCCTCTCCTTAAGCTCACGCTCCTTAAGTTCACGCTCACTGTTAAACTCACGCTCCTCTCTTCTCTCCTTAAGCGCACGCTCCTCTCTCCTCTCCTCACGCTCCCGCTCTAGCTGCCTTTCCTTAAACTCCAACTCCCTAATCCTCCACTCACCCTCTGCACCAGATAATAGCGGAGACACGTCAGACAAAGGAGGCTCCTCCACCCTCTCCTCAAGCACCTGTTCCCTAATGAGCAAAACCCTCAAAGCACCCAAGGCAGTTGGTTTCAAACGTTTCTCACTGGGAGTAAGCTCGACCTTGTAGTGCACAGCAAGCTCGAGAAGCTGTTCTTTTGAAAACCTCTCCAACATGTCATGTGAAGGGTGATCCACAAAATCCCTAACGGAAGCCATCTTTTCTGCACCAGCACCACACACAATCCACCTAACGAGCCACCAAAGAAACACTAGAGAACCACTGAAGAACGACTAAAGAACCACGACGAACCACTGAAGAACCATACAGAATGCCAAAGCCACTAATAATAATCATCAAGGGACGCGGTGGCAATGTGTGCTACGGAGCGCACATTTCAAGGATGCAAAAAAAGCATAAAAAAAACAACACCCACCCCAAATAGACGTGTCATACACTCAGGGTGTTAGGTGCTACCAGGTATGCTCACCAAACAAAATAAATCCAACAAAATATTCCAAACAGGTGCGCCTTCTAACCTGATGTGACTACATATGCTTCTACGTCTAAACTGCAGAAAAAACCGGCCTACCACATGTCTACCCTAAGAAACACTAAATCAAGCCCTACCACACTACCTGTGTTTCCTGGCCGCCCTAATCTACCTACCCTTAAACTAATGCCCTGTAGACCTAACTTTCTTCAACCACACCTGCTACCAGTCAAAGATCATATACCAATCATTTCATTGACCGCCCCAGGAGTACGTGGTGCACCGGACGCTAACCAACAACCAGAAAAAAATGTCCCTATCTACATGTGGTGCCTACTAAACTATATATTTTAACAGCATAAGTAGTCACATCAAATTACAAACAAATACGGCATACTCACCTGTTTGATGAAATGGCTCAGCCCCCACGTTACACCATATGTAACGAACACCACCCAAACCATAATACGATGACACCCCGTGCAACACAAAAAAAAAAACACCAAACAAAGTTCTAGGGGTAAAAGATCCCGGATGAGCGCCCAACTGTTACGACCCTGGCTCATGGGTACGCAACCTATGTGTAACCAACACCAAAACCCTGTGCTCTAACTCAAAACTGCTACTAAACCAAGGAACTATTAATGTAAATGTAAACTAAAGTGCTAAGGTAAACCAACGGACAAGGACTGAAGAACCTAATAGCTCTTTCTCTAAGCACAGACTCTGCATGTGTGTTCCTGGGTCTGTCTTTACAGCTCCCAGCAGGTAACCAATCAGCACTAATTGGCTAATTGGCAGCCCTCACCTGCATGCCCTGGTGACACAGGAGTGACCAGCCTCTAGTACATAACAGAGGTCTGTCCCCCCACCCTGACCGCCTGGGGCCTTTCACTCAGAAAGTTCAGTATCCAGGCGCTCAGAGCGGAGCTCAGACCCAGCTCGATCAGCTTGTCCACCAGTCTGGTGGGGACTATGGTGTTGAACGCTGAGCTGTAGTCAATGAACAACAGTCTCACATAGCCCCCCTTCTGGCGGTCCAGGTGAGAGAGGGTGCTGTGCAGTACTTGGGAGACCGCATCAGAGTGGACCTATTTGTCCTGTATGCAAATTGCACAGGGTCCATATCACTGGGGAGGGAGGCACAAATGTGATCCTTGACCAGCCTCTCGAAACATTTCATGGCCACAGAGGTGAGTGCCACCGGTCTGTAGTCATTGAGACCTGTTGGGGAGGGTTTCTTTGGTACAGGGATGATGGTAGACATCTTGAAGCAGGCAGGGACCACTGACTCTGCCAGGGATCGATTGAATATGGCGGTGAACACAGGGGCTAGCTGGTTAGCACAGGACTTAAGTATGCAACCTGTTATTCCATCTGGGCCAGCAGCTTTTCTGGTGTTCACCTGCATAAATGCTCTTCTCACACTGTGTACCGATAATGAGAGAGCGTCCCCGCCCCCCCGCGGTTGCCCCTCCACAACAGCCGGCGTGCCAGTGACGTCACTAGCCGTTGAGCTAGTGGCGCCACTGTCTGCCCCAAACCAAGCGTAGAAAGAGTTGAGTTTGTCCGCGAGAGAGGCGTCGTCGCTCCCCATTGAGGGGGCGCTGACTTTGTAGTCAGTTATTGTCCTCAGTCCCCGCCATAAGCCTCTTGTGTCGTTCTGTGCCATTTGTGTCTCCAATTTGTCAGCATACGTCCTCTCAGCAAGTTTAACAGCCTTGCGCAGAGTATAGACTGTTGCCTTGTACTCTTCCATGTTTCCTGTCTCTCTGCCCAGGTTGTAGGCAGTGGTGCATGATTTCAGAGCTGCTCTGATAGTACTGTCCACCCATGGTTTCTGGTTTGGGAACACCCGCACCTTCTTTGTGGGGACAATACTATCCGCGAGTGTTGTAATGAAGCAAACAACGCTGTCCGCGAACTCGCTGACGTTACTGGCGCTTCCTTGAAACATCCCCCAGTCTACGTCCTGGAGAGCATCCTGAAGCGTGGCCTCTGATTGGTCGGTCAATTTTTTTGTCTCGCGGGACACGACGGCGTCACGTGATCTTTGTTTGTAAGCAGGGACCAACAAGATGGCGTCATGATCCGACGTGCTAGTAGCTCCCGCTAACGGCAGAGCCGGTACAGCCTTGTAGCCGGCTCTGAAAGGGGTGTAGCAGTGGTCGAGCGTGTTTCCCCCTCTGGTGGAGCAGGCGATGTGCTGAAAAAAGGACGGCATCACTTTTTTCAAATTTGCCTGATTGAAATCGCTGCATATGATCATGGCTGCGTCCGGGTGCTTGATCTGATGGATGTTGAGCTGCCCTTGTAGCTCCGCCAGAGCCCTGGCGGTGTTTGCTTGGGGAGGGATGTATACTGCGGTCAATATGACCGCAGTAAACTCTCGGGGTAGGTGGAAAGGGCGACACTGAATGGAGAGATGTTCCATGTCCGGGGAGCATGAACGGGAGAGTATCTTGATCTCCTTGGGGTTAACCCAACCATTGTTGGTAATGAGGCAGACACCCCCGCCGACGCTCTTACCGGAGGCTTCCGTGCGGTCCGCTCGGAAGACGGTGAAGGAGTCCGAGGGAGAGACACTGTGGTCCGGAGTCGCTGGTTTCAGCCATGTCTCCGTGAAGCACATAACGTTACAGTCCCTCATTTCTCGCTGGAATCGGACCCTCGCTCTCAAATCATCCATCCTCCCCTCCAGCGAACGTGCATTTGCCAGAAAGATGGATGGGATTGCCGGGCGGTAAGCAGATCTTTTTAATTTCAGTCTGATTCCACTTCTCCTACCTCTCTGCTTTCTCTTTGGCCTGCCGCCGCCTTTGTCCCGCCTGATCTCCGGTGGCCAATCTTGGCTAAAGTGTCTCTAAACTCCTCTTTAAGTCCGGAGTTTAGGTCAATAAGTGACTGGCGGTTGTATGACGTCCCCGCCAGTGATGTTTCCATAAAAAAAGTAGTAAAAATAAACTTTATATTTATTGGTAAAGGATTTGCACTACAACCCATACCTCAGTACACCTTACTGTAAATTGTACCTAAATTGTACCTCATCCCATTTCTTCTTTGCACTATATAGTATTGTATATTAAGATGATAAGATAAGATATTACTTTATTAATCCCCTTGGGGAAATTCCAGTGACACACACATACAGCTCAACGTCTCATTAATAATAACATCACAATCATAAAATGTTTACAGTAACAACGGCACAGCATAAATTCAACAGACATGTACATTTGTTGACACATGTCATCTACAGAAGGCCTGAGACGCCATATGCGATAGTCGGCAGCAACAACACTAAGTAGTAAAACAAGGTGTCGTCGCGGCAAGTGGCGGGAGGGAGGGAGGGATGGAGGGATGGAGGGAGGGGCGGGATCGGGGGAGGCTGGGGGACAGGACTTGGGTTATGAAACAGTCTTAGGGCCCCCCCCTCCAGCGCGCGTAGGAGGCTGCCGTCCAGATAAGGCATAGGCGCCAGGCGTACACGCGGGAGGGGGGATTGGGTATAGTATATTAGTATATTGCATAGTATTGTACGGTAACTCAGTTACTCTATTCTGCATCGAACATTGTACATATGTATATACTGAACACTGTGTCTACGTACATGACTTCTATTTTTACTTCTATTTTTACATGCTATACTATTTTATTTTATTTTATACTTATCTTTTGTCTAGCACAGTCTCTGGAGCGTAACAGAAAGAAGCATTTTGTATAAAAGTATTCTGTACTTCTGTATGACAACTATTAAAGAAACTTGAAACTTGAAACTTATTTGCATCTCAGATATTGATTGAAGAGGTGTGTTTCTATATGGGTGACATGTCCCCATACACAGGGCATACGAGGGCATTCGCATGCAGTCACCAGCTCTCCACCCAATCCAATGCCTATATGAGAGATTTCCCACGACCTGTTAAGACGGCACTCTCTTACGTTAAGACAGCACTCTCTTACGCCACCATCGCCAAAACACCAAAAGAGCATCAAATCACTGACCATCATTCAGGTCATAGTACCAGTTAGATTAGATTACATTGAAATGTATTGTCATCATACAGCATATTACATTACAATGAAAATAAGTGGGGCATCCAACCCCAGTGCAAATGTAACAGTAAAGTGCAATAGTAATATTAATATAGTGATTAAGCTGGGTATAAGATATATACATTTGTTCTACTGAGTATAATGCTAATCACATGTATGTACAGAGTTGTAATATATTTAAATGTTTCAAAAATGTTCTTATGTACCCCAGTTGCTATTGCATGCACATATTTGTGTTGTATTACACGTATATGTACTAGGGCTGTCCCCGACTAAGGATTTGGATGGTCGACTATGATTTGCAAAAATGTGCCATTAGTCGACTATTGGTCAAAAAAAATTATAAAAAAAGTATAATATTAAAAAAAAAATTATATTTGTATTTTTTGAATTTTTATCATTCCATTTGGGCTGTGGGGGGTGCTTAATGTCTGAAGGAGTCGACTGAAGGCTTCTTGTCCTCTGCAAAAGCATGCAATTGGTCCACTGATGGATACATCTTGATATTTGTCTGTCTAGTGTGTATGATGAATTGAAAATGGGGGACCCTGATGTAAACAAGACGAAAGTCTTTCTCTGGTCTGCATCCCCTTAACAATTGTATGTATTGAGCTGTACTGTACTGTACCCATTCTGCAATCTGTTAATACACTTTTCAATCAATCAATCAATCCTCTTTCAGTGCCTCTGTGCCTGTTTTCGTAGGCAGTTAACCTCTGGTATGCGTGCCATTAGCATTAGCCACACTTCTAGGCCTCTTTTCTTTTGGAAAGAATGATAAAACAAATTTAAATTTAAAAACTTATAAATATTGGGTCTCATTCCCGAACGAATTTACGACCAAAAGTTTTGTCTTAGCCAAATTTCGGCCCATTTAAGACATATTAGGGCTGGGAGCGCGAGTCCCCAAATTTTCCTGAGATCAGATTTGATCGTGGCTGAGAGCAGATTTAAGAGTGCTGAGGAGCAGTCTTATGATTGATTGAGTAATTGAAAATTGTATTAACTTGACAGACTGTGTTCTCATAGTGATTCCTTCATGTCAACGCTACAGGCCTCCTTGGAATTAATTACTTAATCATAATTAAAATAAATATGACAATATTTGTACGATAAGAAATTACGCATTTGATGTCGGAAAAATAAATAATATGGATTCATCTGATCACAGGGCAGCTGCTTAACCATATCTGAACCAGCTATTTTGGACAAATGTATAATTACTTTAATTACTCAGATATTCAAACACAATTATGCAATTATTGTGAAATGATTGAAAATAATAATTATTTAATGCCTTCTGTGGAATTTGTATTTCTTATTTGTTACACATCTGTTTTAATGATTAATTATATACATTTGAAAGAATGCAGGTCAACATGCAATGTATCCCATTCAATTGATACATACCGTAACTCCTCTATTCTATTAAAATCCGGGTCTCTATTAATATCCGGGTGCGCTGTTGAGCTAAGCAATTATAAGCCGTCCTCCTAATACACGCCGGGGTTACTATTAGAGGAATTACGGTATTTTCACTTAGTTTCACTTTCGTCACGGGTCGCGCGCAGCACGTAACACAAGTTACACAACAACAACCAGTACCAGTAGCGTGAAAACTTTACCCATTAAACAGAGACGAAAGTTCGACATTAAATTTAAAGAGGAAGTTTTGAAATATGCGGCGGAGCACTCAGGAGAGAAAGCTGCAAAGCATTTTAACGTTGACACTAGACAAATCCGCTATTGGAAAAAGCAAAGGACGGAGCTGAAAGCAGCGGACGGTAAAAGAGCCCGTATAACTGGAGGAGGAAAAAAAAAGTGAGCGAGGAGATGGAGACGCTACTTTCTGAGTGGATATACACGTTGCGTGACAAACACAACCGTGTGTCGCGCAAAATGATTCAACGAAAAGCATTGGAAATCTATCCAACAGTGAGCGATGGAGGCAAGGCGTTTGTGGCCAGTAGAGGTTGGCTGGAGAAATGTCTACAACGCAATGGCCTGTCGCTGAGACGACGCACCACTATGGCGCAGAAAGATCCAGATCAACTAACGGATAAACTAGTTTAATTTGTTGACTACGTTGGCAAGGCTGTCGGCTCTAAAGGGATTTTAGAGAAGGACATAATTGCAATGGATGAGACTGCCTGTTTGGTTTGATATGGTGTCTCCCACTACTATTGACGCCAGAGGCACAAAGAGTGTGTCGCTGAAAACAACAGGTCACGAGAAAAGCCATCTCACCGTTGTCCTAGCTGCCAAGGCTGACGGCACTAAACTCAAGCCGTATATAGTCTTCAAAGGGGCTATTCGTGAAGTGAAGGCAATGAATGAACAGATCTCCAAAGCAGTGGTTGCCACATCTCAGAATGGCTGGATGAATGATGATCATACCACAGATTGGCTCAAGTCAGTGGTGGGGACATTCTGTTTCACCCCACGCCTCCTGGTGTGGGGCGCGTACCGCTGCCAGATCAGTGTCGCCACCAAAGCTGAACTGAGAGGCTACAAGATGACAACCGCGGTGATTCCGGGAGGCTGCACAAAATATGTCCAAGCACCTGATGTGATGTGGAATCAGCCCTTCAAGGCGAGTCTACACGAGTCCTACGATCAGTGGATGGCTGGAGACGTAGACAAGACGTACACGACCGGAGGTAACCCAAGAGCCCCCGCCCGCCGCCTGCTTGTGGACTGGGTGCTCACTGCCTGGGACAAGTTGGACAAAGATCTGATCATAAAGTCTTTTAAAGTTTGTGGTCAGACTGTGAATCCTGACGGGAGTGAAGACGACCGCATCCTCTGCTTCAGGGAGGGACAGCCCTGCACCGCAGGTCGAGAGGCCCTGGCCCGACTCCGACAGCAAGACGAGGAGAACAGGCTCGCAGCCGAGGAAGATGAAGATGAAGAGGAGCTGCTTAACAACGAACTTGTTGTTGATGATGACAGTTCTAGTAGCTCAGGGGAGGAATTCCTCGGATTTGAGTCGGATGACATGTAATTATTTTAGTAAAGCATCAAGGTAAGGTGATTTCACCTTACAAACTGTTGCACTGTTTTGTTAACTACCCATTAAGCTGTAGGATTTTTTTTTGGCTGTGCAGTAAATACACAGCCATTGTTGTGATTGCACTATTTTACTTTTTTTGACCACCTGTAATTGCACTGTTTACTAACGTATTTTGAAGTTGTAATTTGCAGAAGTTAAATTGATCACTGTTGCACTGTTTTGTTCATGTAAGCTGCATTGATGCTGTTATAGTTAATACTGTACCATATCTTTTAATTTTATTATTTGCAGCTGAACTTGACTGTTATTAGCCTAACTGTATATAGGCCTATATACAGGTATTTGAATGGGCAATAAATAGGATGGACCACAGTATTGTGGTAGTCTACCTCAGTTGAAGTTAAAGTTAAATTGACACTGTTGCACTGTGTTGATGTTTTTATGGTATTTACCATAGGCAATATATTTTGTTATTGTTGTTATATGCTGGCCTGGCTGTGCAGTAAATACCATATAATGGTATGGTGTTAATGTTTACCAAGAGAGTGTCTACCTCAGAATTTAATAAAACGAAGTTATTATTATTATTATTGTACCAGTATTGTGATTGCACTATTTTACTTTATCTTACTTTTTTTGACCACCTGTAATTGCACTGTTTACTACCGTATTTCATACTTTTTTTATATATTTCATAATTTTATACTTGCTTTCAATAAATTAACCCAGTACATTTTACTGGGTTCAAACTGACACAAAATGTTGATTTATTCATTATGATCCGTTTGAAAATTTGAAATATAAGCCTCCCTCTTATACAGGCCTCCTCCTAATACAAGCCTGGTTGATTGATTGATTGATTGATTGAAAAGTTTATTAACAGATTGCAGAATGGGTACAGTACAGTACAGCTCAATACATACAATTGTTAAGAGGATGCAGACCTGAGAAAGACTTTCGTCTTGTTTCCATCAGGGTACCCGTTACAGTTGAAACAAATACAAGCCGGGGTTACTATTAGAGGAATTACGGTATCTATAGAAATATCTAGTATAAAGCATTTGTCTCTGTGTGCACCTACCGCATAGACTTTTCCTCCGTATGCAGCGACTCCCAGTCTCCAACGCCTGCTGCTCATGGGGGCGATCAGAGTCCACTGGTCGGTGTCTGGGCTGTAGCACTCAGCTGTGAACTTTGACCAGCCACCACAGATGTAAACCTGTAATAAGAAAGAATATTCTAATTTAGTTTATATATTCCATTTGATTTCATTCTACTTTAATTGTCTGTTAATGTTGATGCACCAAAGGACCCAGACACATTTTTTGTATGTGCAAGCTTACTTGGCAATAAAGACATTTATGATTTCTGATCTAACGTTCCTTGTGTTCATCTACCACCCTGTGTCCCTCAGTTCCACCCACCTTGCCCTGGAGGGCTGCTGCCTTGGCAGAGCTCCTGTGCTCCAGCATGGGTGAGATCACTGTCCACTGGACGGTTTCAGGCTCGTAGCGCTCGGCGGTGTTCAGTACCACGTGTCTGTCGAACCCTCCCATGGCGTAGATACAGCCGTCCAACGCGACCACGCTGACGTAACAGCGGCGTGAGTGCATGGGGGCCGCCTGCAGCCAGCTGCGAGTGACGGGGTTGAACCTGCGCACACTGTTGAGATGCTGTACGCCGTCCGAGCCGCCGACGCAGTAGACCAGACCGTGGAGATAAGCGGTGCCGTGGAAACTCCGGGGAGTCTCCCCCTCAACGCTCACGTCCATCCATCCACCGGCTCGGATATCGTAAGCCTCCATGCTGCCGCCACACCGGCCTCCGATGGCCAATAGGACCTCCTGGGGCAGGCGTGGGCGGGTCAGGGGGTTTGGGAGCCTGTCGGAGCCAGGGGGGTTCAGGACGCTGAGGATGAGGGGCCTGCAGTCGTGGCTGTCCCTCACCACAGGGTTGTTCTGGACGTTGCTCCTGAAGTAGTCAGGCCTCATCAAGCCCATGCGAACCTGGGAAGAGACAAGCAGACAGCGGGTACAACTTAGACATCGGTTGTAGACGGTTTCTGTTGCTAGGGAACAGTTTGGACCCAAATGTTTGACAACCACTGTACTAGGGAACCTAGTGTTGTTTTAATGTAATGCACAGTAATACAATTTTTTTTTTTTTTTATAAATGTTTTTATTTTATTTTATTTTCATACATAAAACAGAACATAACAGTACAATAATAATAATAATAATAATAATAATAATAATAATAATAATAATAATAATAATAATAATAATAATAATAATAATAATAATAATAATAATAATAATAATAATAACAATAACAGCGACGACAACAATAATAACAGTAACATGAATCATAATGACCTTGGCAAGAGACAGACAAACAGGAAAAAGTTAAATAATAAAAGTTAAATTAAAAATAAATGTGGCTCAGGCACTAGCAACCACGTTTGTGTATCCGTAATACAATTAGTTACCTTGGGCAGCAGCAAAGGGATGTGTGTTTTACGCTCCTCACGGGAGTGGTCGATCCAACGGAGGACGGCCTCGAACACCGCCTCCTCGCTCTTCACGTTCAGGTCATCCCTCTCGATGATGTCCACCAGTTGCTGCAGGGACAGCTCCACAAACTCCTGTGAGACACGCAGCATCTCCTCAAAGTGGCACACGATGAAGAGATGGGCCTTGCGCCTCAGGTCAGGGCAGCAGTAGATGTCCGTGAACCTCCAGATGCCGACACAGTTTTCCAGAGACAGCTGGCCTTCTAGGAAGTCAGAGCACGCTCCTACTATGCCAGTGACGCGAAGCTGGTCTGCAGCCACCAGAAGCTCTTCCACGTTTTCTGCTGTCACCAGCACAAAGCGTGTGTAGGCGTACTCTATGATGAGCTGCATCATACCCGGGGACACCCCAGGGATAGTGTAGACTGCTTTCTCTGAGTCGCTCCAGCGAGTGAAGAGGGCTCTGTGGGACGCAGAGTATAGAGATATCTGATGAGTAAACAGTAAGCAACATGCTGTCCTATGTAGTAATTAGGGCTGACCCCTATTAGTCGAATAGTCGACTAATCGGTCGAAAGGAGCCGTAGTCGACTGCCAACCTCTTAGAAGCGTGGCTAACTGCCTAAGAAAACAGGCACAGAGGCACTGAAAGAGGATTTCACCCATCTAATAAACACACTAGACTAGACAAATATCAAGATGTATCCATCAGTGGACCAATTGCATGCTTTTGCAGAGGACAACAAGCCTTCAGTCGACTCCTTCAGACATTAAGCACCCCCCACAGCCCAAATGGAATGATAAAAAAATATATATATATTATAAAAAAAAAATAATAATTTGCCAATCATAGTCGACTATCCAAATCCTTAGTCGGGGACAGCCCTAGTAGTAATATATTTTCACTGTAGAAGTAGGGGAGAGTGGGGTAAGTAGTGCCAAGGGGCAAGTAGTGCCACCCCTGTTATCTAGAAAACCATAGAAGAAGTTGGTCATGTGACAACATATTTTTGAAGAGGCATTCATTTCACTCAACCTGCAAAGAAGGGAGACACCTGGCTTGAGAGGTAAGCACATTTAAGTTTAAGTAAAATTTGTATGATCAAGGTTTTTTGATTGCTGTGTTTGAACAATTATAGACAACTTTGAAAACAGTTCACACATGTTTTAGTGCTTTAGTAAGCTACACCATGCGTCTATACAGTTAGCATGATGCTAGCTCAAAACAGCTGGGGGATGAATTTTCTTCAAAATGGTAGGCTTGGGGTGATTTGTGCCAAAGGGCCTGGGTTAAGTTGTGCCAGATGTTTTGTTTGTTAAGTTGCCCCAACTTATAATTATTAACTATATATATTACTTTATTGTATTTTATTGTTATTGTACATTGTATTCTTACATTTGATCACTAAAACTATGTGATATTCTTAATTTTAGACCAAAATCCATCATGCCACGCAGATATACAAATGGAAGACAGACAGGGTTTCAACTCGTCTTGAGAAGTTGGAAAGAGCAGTGAAAGAGGTGCAACAGGGGAAGACTATACGTCAGGTTGGAAAGGAGATTAAGCTTTTACCGCTTTTGAGATTAAAATGATCTGTTTTACAATCAATGGCACAATTTACCCCAGTGTATTCTCTCTAATGTCACAACTTACCCCGCACCGGGGGCAAGTTGTACCACAAAACAATTTTTTTTTCTAAAGCTATATTTCTGAAACAGTTTATTTAAGATCCAAAGTGATTGTCCCCAGGGATGCACAACATCCTAAACTATGTGTACATATTTTAGTTGGGGGCATTACTGTAATCCCCTTGCTTTAAAGGCACTTTAAGTAAAAATTGGCACTACTCACCCCACTCTCCCCTATAGGGTCTTAGCACAGTAGAAGTATAGTATCTTTTTACAGTAGAAGTACAGTATAGTATCTGTTTACAGTAGAAGTACAGTATAGTATCTGTTTACAGTAGAAGTGCAGTATAGTATCTTTTTACAGTAGAAGTACAGTATAGTATCTGTTTACAGTAGAAGTACAGTATAGTATATGTTTACAGTAGAAGTACAGTATAGTATCTGTTTACAGTAGAATTACAGTATAGTATCTTTTTACAGTAGATGTACATCATAGTATATTTTTACAATAGACGTACAGTATAGTATCTGTTTACAGTATAAGTACAGTATAGTATATGTTTACAGTATAAGTACAGTATAATATCGGTTTACAGTAGAATTACAGTATATTATCTTTTTACATTAGAAGTACAGTATCTGTTTACAGTAGAAGTACAGTATATTATCTGTTTACAGTATAAGTACAGTATAGTATCTTTTTACAGTAGAAGTACAGTATAGTATATTTTTTTACAGTAGAAGTACAGTATAGTCTATTTTTACAGTAGAAGTACAGTATAGTATCTGTTTACAGAAAGTACACTATGGTATCTGTTTATTAACCAAGCTAACCTGAACCAAGCTAAACTTACCTGAAATAGTCACTGCAGTCACACAGGAGGGCCTTGTGGGCATTCAACTCAGTGCTGTTGACTTTAATAACCACATCACAGAACCTTCCCTCCAGACGCAGCTCATTAAGGATTGTACAGGACATTGTTTCCTTTACCATGTGGGGATTTTAAATTGTATCTACAGAATATATTCAAGCTTACAGACAAGTAGCCGGAAACAACTAGTGATATCTTCACTTGTCTTCTGAGATCTTCGGAGAGAATTGTTGAATATATACTGTACACAAATGTTCTAGAATGTTCTATTATGACATCATACTGTGACATCACAAATGTCCTAGATTGTACTATTATGACATCATACTGTGACATCACAAATGTTCTAGAATGTTTGATTATGACATCATACTGTGACATCACAAATGTTCTAGAATGTTTGATTATGACATCATACTGTGACACACAAATGTTCTAGAGTGTTTGGTTATGACATCATACTGTGACATCACAAATGTTCTAGAATGTTTGATTATGACATCATACTGTGATATCAAAAATGTTCTAGAATGTTTGATTATGACATCATACTGTGACATCACAAATGTTCTAGAATGTTTGATTATGACATCATACTGTGACATCACAAATGTTCTAGAATGTGCTATTATGACATCATACTGTGACATCACAAATGTTCTAGAATGTCCTATTATGACATCATACTGTGACATCCAGTTATTATTAAAGGCCAACTTGCAGGTTAAACCCTACTCTTCAATTATGGGTAGTTTACATCATTGGTATCTAATTTCATTATTTATTTTTTTCCATTTGACGCCGGAAATGCCACTCAGAAAGGGTTAAAAAGGTCCACGCACGAATAACATGCACAGAGCAAATCTAAAAGCTTATCAGACGCTAGTAGGGCCGTGACGTCACTCCAGGTAACTTTCCCTACTTCTGATCCACTACAATGGAGTTTGACGAGTGCAGAAAGCTATTTCCTTGGTCCAAATGGACGCCTTACAAGACGCAAATGGGTTTAATCGTCGGAAACTTTGATGGACCAGCTACAACTGGTTGAAACAAGGTAGTTATAAGGTTTTTAATGTCGTAAAAAAAAACTACATTTACCACTAGGCAGCCTGTTGTTCAGTACAGCAGCGCTACTGGTCTGTGGGCTGTCGCCTTATCCCCGGGTCATAGTATCAAGCTGGCTATATTGCTCTGGCTAACGTTACCCCGCTAACGTTAGCATTATGTCTACTGTCGTGCATGTAAAAGAGTTTTGAGAACGAGTAAAATTTGCAGGTCCTCTTCTCAGACCTGTGGGGCAAAGCACTGCACACGCATCATGCCGGCTAGCAAGCTACACGTTGCGGCATGTTGATTCAATAGTAGCCCCCTCGGATAGCACTCGGTGCATCACAGTCACGAAACGGGCTACCACGATAGCTATTAGCTAACTAACGTTACAAGCTCAAACACCTTATAACTACTACTATTGTCGTGTCCATAAGTTCCCTGGCAGAATACTTGTGAGGACAAAGGTATACAAAGAGGAGAGAACCATTTTAAATCGGGCCATGTTAGGAGTTTCGAGAATGCTGGCTACCAAGCTAAGCTACGTTAGCTAAATTAGCTACTAACGTTATATACACACAATATGTACAACGACACAATGATTTACATTATTACAAATATGGTAACGTGGTTGTGGCTTTTACAAATAGTGGTTAGCTTTAGAGATGAATGGCTATGATCAAGGAGCAATAGTGTTAGGTGAAACTGATACTAGATCCTCGGCTAGTAGTAACAAGAAGGCTCCTTGCTTCCTGCCACTACCTGCCTGTGACTCTCAGAGCCCCTGCTGCCCTGATACCTGGTGTGATGTCACCATTAACACTTTGATCGCCATGGTTAAATTCATAATTTACCATCCTTCGCCAGCCCTATTTAACATGGAGAAGTTCCCCTTCTTTGCAGGGCTATAACTTTTTAAATTGTATTGCTAAATTGACATTACTATGGCCCATTCAACGTCCTATATCTATTGTTCAGGGTGTAGCAACGTTATACTTTTTCATTCACATATTCATACTAAAATACGGTCTAAAGTATAAGTATGTTTTTATCGTTTTCTGCAGCTTTCTCCAGAACTTGATTTATAGCCCCAAATGCATTATATTGATGATGAAATACAGTTTGATAGGAATCTGCACGATCCATTTCCAGGTTGTATAATAGTATATACGTCCAAATCATGTTGTTTATCGAGTTATTTGCAACCGATCGATGTCCAGTGTATCAAGATGGAGTCCTGCTAACGATAGCGAGTGCCCGGACGAAATATGGGCGAGCACCACTGCAGGCGCGTCACTTCCTGTTTGGGCGATCCGCCGATCGGCCACCAGATGGCGCTCTTGAACCATTGGAGAGTTGAGAGGGGCTTAACAGTAGATCTCAGGTCTCCGGGGGAGAAATATGATTTCGATCACAGATTTTTGAAATATTGATATCAAAGACGTGGTCCAGTGTCTTTGGCAGAATGAGCATGGCGGGGAAAGACGTGTTCCAGCGTTTTTGGCGATTAAAGTGTTAAGATGACACGCGCACGCTATGAAACATGGATTAAAATATGCATGTGCGTGGAGGTTGTGGTTTGGTCGACAAAATGTTTGATAAAAATGCTAAAACTGGGTCAATTTCTTCATGAAAGTCAGCGTTGTCCTAGTCACATTGTTTATTGAACAAAAATACAACCTGCAAGTTGGCCTTTAACGGCGTTACTAACGGCGTTCGCTTTTTCAGTAACGAGTAATCTCGTATTTAATGTTGCCCAGTTGTGGCCTGTTGAGGGGCAATACATATCAAAAGTTCCAAAACATCTATTGTGTTTGTATTTGTATGATCCACTATATAAACATATTAATTATAATATCTACATACATGGCATTTGATTGGAGGCTATCTCACTATGTCCCACAGCAACATTAAAATAGTTTAGATTTGTGTATGTTGTTTATGTAAAACATTTACTTGAAAGTAACGCAATAGTTACTTTCTGAAGTAACTAGTTACTTTTTATAATTTGTAACTGAGTAAGTAATTTAGTTACTTTTTGGAAGAAGTAACTAGTAACTGTAACTAGTTACTTTTTAAAAGTAACTTGCCCAACACTGGTGACATCACAACGGAACATGTTTGAGTTCCATTTGAATAATTTAAATAATATGTTGACATTAAAAAAGAACAAATAAAGGCGGTTAGGTGGCCGAGCGGAGATTGCGTTCGTCACCGACCCCGGAGCTGTGAGCTGGATTCGCCTGTTCGAATCCAGCTCACAGCTCCGGGGTTGTCACCAGCTTGGCTGGCCGTCTGCACTAATACAATTGGCTGTATTAGAGGGTGGGAGAAGCTGGCGGGGTGGGTCCGGGTCGTTGTAAACAGCGACTCCTACAGTTCGGTCGGGGCGCCTGCTAAGCGCGGATAGGACTTGAGGGGGATAGTGTGGTCCTCCCACACGCTACGCCCTCTCGATGAGAATCCGCGCTGCCAGGTGAAAAGAAGCGGTGATTGGCTGGACGTGTGTCGGAGGAAGCACGTGATAGCCTCCACTCTCCCAGATGATCTGACTGTGGGGGGTAAGTGCGCAGCGACCAGGAAGGGACTGGGAATTGGCATACGACTAACATTGGGATGGGAGAAAATCGGAGGAAAATGGAGGGGGAAAAAGATCAAAAAAAAAAAAAAAAAAAAAAATGATAAAAAAGACTACATAAAACAATGATACAAATTATAATAAAATATTTAAGTAAAATGTATAGAAATAAAGAAAAATAAGACAATGAAATAAAGATAATAATTCTTTTAAAAGCTATTTTAAAAAGGTAAGTTTTGAGCAGTGCCAACCGATTCTGCTGTCCTAACAGACTTGGGGTCTGTAGGGTAAGCACTTATTCCCTCCGCCCTGAACATTTATGGAGATGTATGGGCCCCCAAAAATAGCACAGGCCCAGTGCCCTTTTCAGCCTTTGAGCACCTGCCCCTCTAAAGTCCTGTGCACGTCCCTGCCCACCACATGTGGCAAGTTGTCAAACTGGGAATAATTTTTATTTGCAATAATTTATGAAAAAATAATATTGCCCATTTGTAGATGAGAATTCAATCTATCACTGCGATGATGAGAAATACTGACAGATTTGAGTAGGAATTGTAACAATTAGGCTATATCTACAGACTCCCCTACTTGTCTCGAGGAGTACTCAAGTAAAAGTAAGAGTAGCACTCCAAAAAAGTACTCAGGCTAGTAAGTTACTTTTGAAAGAAGATGTAGGGGTGTAAAGGTACACATATCTGTACCGAACCGTTTCAGTACTGGACCTAAGGTTCAGTGCGGCTGTGTTCCGAACGAATATAACGGTACGTTAACCACTAACGAACGCACGTGCAGAACTTTTTTTTACATGCAGAATTTAATTCAAAATTCTATTATTAATTTCAATATAGAATATTCGTTGACAGCATTACAAGTACAATTAGTTACTGCACACTACACCACCCCTGAGTGGAACATGGAAAGCAGAACTTTCCCCCACTGTACCGAAAACCCGTACCGAACCGTGACTTCAAAACCGAGGTACGTACCGAGTGGACCGTGCTTCTTGACACCTTCCCCCATGTGCTTGTTGACATCAGAGAAGTGGGATGAGAGTCTGCACCCAGCACGTGTGGCCAGCTAGCTAACAAGTAAGATCATTTGATGATAGTACACACCCTATATATTTATATTTATATATGCATATTATCAATGTAGTAACATTGAAGTTATAATTTTTTTTCTTTTAGATAATACTTACTTACTTTGATATGTGTGGAGTCTATTGTGTCTGTCCATGATCCACACAGGAGAGGGGGTTGCAAAATGGTTTGAGCATGGTCTTGCCGTCCATAGTTGTAGTTTCTTGTGTTGTTTCTTGTAGTTCTTTGTCAAGTCTGTTTCCCCTCCCAGGTGTCTCCCAGGTGTCTCCAGTTGTAATCATCCCAGGTGTTTCTCGTTTGTCATTTGGTCTTTGAGTTCCTTGTTTCCTGTTCTCTGTGTCGGTCCGTTGTCATGGACGTTGCACTGTCCATGTTCGCGCTCCATGTTTCTCGTTCAAGTAGGTCTTTTCCATGTTAGTTGTTTGCGTTTAGAGTTTATTATTTTAGTTTTCCCCTCTTCCCTTCTTCCAGTGGTTACTGAGAGGTTTTGTTTTGTTTTTAGTAGGGATGTCCGAAATTATCGGCCGATATTGGCATAAAAATGTGATATCGGAAAATATCGGTATCGGTTTTCAAATTTTTTATTTAAATTTTTTTAACATTTATTTAACCTGTATTTACCCAGGCAAGCAAGTAAGAACAAATGATTGTTTTATTTATTGTCAAAGTATGCATAATGTTGTGTCAATTACACGACAAGAGATATGTAATGTTAATTACCCTGCATATATATCGGTATCGGTTGATATCGGTATCGGAAATTAAGAGTTGGACAATATCGGTATCGGTAAAAAAGCCAATATCGAACATCCCTAGTTTTTAGTTTTGTACCCTTGTTTCTGTTTATTCTGTTTATATTAAGAGTTTATGTTTAATATTAACCCCTTGCCCGCCTGGTCTCGTCTGCTCCTGTCGCGCCACCACACCACACTGTAACAGTCTGACGCCTTACAAGGTGCTTAAGGCAAAAATAAACATTTTACAATCTTCACAGAGAAGTTTCCGGGTACTCCCAACTTTCAGCAGCTGTCACAGGTTTTCCTATGGGAGTTGAATTTTAATATTTGTATATGTGTTATTAAGACACCTTTACAAACGCATTGGTGAAGACATTTCTTGGTAAGGAATTTATTCCAAGATTGGCCAAATATCTGATCATATTCCCTGACTAAATGTCATTGTGTACTCAGTTATAACCAAAAATAAAACAAACTGAATTAAACGTGGAATACAATACTTAAACTTTAACATTTTCAATAATTGGTCAAATATAAATAAAAGTGTGGGTTTTTCATAGTACAAAAAAAAATGCTTAAAAAAATATATACTCAATTATTAAAACTGGAATGTAATTAGTTACTTATAGAGGCCACAAGAAAAGCAATGTGAAAGAGAGAGAGAGGGATCCATATTTCATTTCATGTTTTAATGACACAGTTACATTGTTCAACACAGACATTAACCTGAATTAGAATGCTTTACAGTTTTCACACATCCAACAGAGCGAACAGTTAAAGAGCGGTAATAGCAACAGGGAGGAGGAAAGCATGCAAGAAATAAATAATACAAATCAGAATTTAATTCTTCTGGCACAGTTCACTTCATCTAGAGAGAGAGAGAATGGTAACGGGGGGGGGGGGACCCTTAAAGAGGAGAGGGGGGGGGGAATCTTCAAAGCTCTCCTGTAATAATTGTATTGCACAATACAGTATGCTTCCCTACACATAATATAAACCGAGCCTTTTTGCCATTTAATCAGTTATGTAAAGGTATAATAATAAACGGGGCCGCCCTGACCCCTGCTACCGCTTGCTTCACCGTGTCCTACGGTGACGCTACACATCGGCCTTTTGCTTCACAGGAAGGACGCGACTCCGTCACATGACCGGCCTTGAAGCGTCGTCATCAGTGGATGTACAGTACGGGTCGTTCGCAGAGAGACGGACGACAACCTGCAAAAATCGTTACGTTTTGCCCTCACGTACACAGCCCACCACCGTATGATCAATAAACGGGTTTGGAAAGTGGCTTATTATTATATGAACCAATGTCTTTTGAGATTTTGATGTTTTTTTCTTTTCTTTTTTTAACAACAGTACAGCCCTCATGTGTTTGCCATCTACTACACGGTAACAGAATGCGGAGGAGTAAGGAATAAAGACATGACACACTTTGGCAACGAATCTAAGTTGTTTCACGTCTATATATAGTCACACGCACGCCCTAGCTATGGAGAACATTGTTTTGATTTGAACCCATCCCCGCCGTCCTATGATGACATCAGAGAGAGAGAGAGAACCCTAGAGTGACACGGGTTAGTTTAGCCTGATACTCTCGCTCGCTCGCTCCGATGCAGCCTGTCTCGTGTCCCCGGAACGCGTGAATACTTTCCCTAAGCCAGTTGTACTTTTGCGCGATCTGATTGGCCACTGACGTTTCTGGTCGTGTGACATGTGCGGCCAATCGTGTGACGCCTGTTTCTTTCACCGGTTAAGCTTATAGGCGGCGACTCTTTCGAAGTTGGTTACGGTTAGAGTTTGTCTTTAGAGCAGGGCGATGGAACACCAGCCCTGATTCCAAACTCTAACCTTAACCAACTTCGAAAGAGTCGCCGCCTATAAGCTTAACCAGTGATAAACTAGGCGTTAGGTATAGTTTGCTGCTGGTCGAGGCGGAAATGGGCAAAGACACAGGCGTCACGCGATTGGGGCGCACATGTCACATGACCAGAAACGTCAGTGGCCAATCAGATCGCACCAGAAACGTCAGTGGCCAATCAAGATCGCAGAACGAGGAACTGGAAATCCGTTGGTAAAAAAAATAGACGCCCCCCGGGACAGACTGCCTCGTGCCCCACCACCTACACTCACAAACAAACAGCGTCCCGCTGCTGGGCCAAAACTCAAAAGCAGAAAATAAGAGAAAGAAAGAAAGACATGTGTAGCTTTTGGTTGGATTTTGGTCATGTGTACGACGTGGGCCGTTCGGGGTTTGGTTTGGTTCGGTTTATCTCGTGGGCTTATTTTGCAGACAAGGAGGCACACGGCGCAAAGCTCCGCAGGAGTGGAAAGAATTGCCATCGCGAGATTATTTCATATGGATATGGTTGTGTTGTTAACACGTATGTATTTGACTCTCTACCATAGAAAGACTAAGCCGTCGTCGATATACATCTTCTCGGTCTCTGCGGTGTGAATGTGCCTCTGTGTTTTGATTAAAGCTCTGGAGTTTTTTCAAGTAGTTTGTACAGAGAGAAGTGAAGAAAAGAGTCGTAAAAAAAAAGAAAACCATCATTCATTCACACGCAAACGACACTCGCCCCACACACGCATTCATTATGTCTCTGCAAGGCTTTGTAACGTAAGAACACTCAGAGCAATCAGTCGGCTTTCCAGTGGAGACGCTCCCATCAGAGGCATTATTAGACTTATAGAAAAACAAGCGCTTTGATTGCTTGAATGACAAAATCTACGCATCTCCAAAATCAGCCTGGTTGGTTTTTTGAGTGTGTTCTTTTCCTATTGTGCCCTGAGCATGTGTGTGTATATATCAAGACACTTTGGTTAACTGGTACGGTTGAGTTGTAACCTCATTCTTTTCTGGTCTTACGATACACACATCATGCCAAAAAAGCCTAAAGAATGGCAATGCAGGAGTACTTTGGTCTGTGCTTTTATTGGTTTTGGACGACAAAATGGTGTGTAAAATGGTTGGTTCTGTGTTCAGTTTGGTAATGTAAGACACACGCACACTGCATATGAGCATAGCTCTATATATAGAGAGTATAAAGAGTGTCGTTAAACGCCGGCGATATATACCATGTGTGCGTCTCGGCAGGAGACGGTGATCGAAACGGTGAGATTGAGTGGAAATAGATATCTTTTATTTTTTGACGTGATCCGCGATGACAATTCCTTTTGGTTTTGCGTGTGCGGCGCCTGCTTGTCTGCTCTCGGCCTCAGCTTTTAAAAGTCCAGGTCACGTGCTCCTGGTGGTTTAGCTGTATGGTCACAGGAGGTAGTCGTGTGGTGATGTGGGGGGGGGGGGGGGGGGTGTCTGCTGAGGACAGGGGTGTGGTGGTGGTCACGGTGGGGCCGAGACACGGAGGGAAGAGAGGAGCAAATGATACAAACGGGCTGCTGCAGTCAATGCCGTACGTAGGTAGGTGGGTAACATGTAACGAGACACTCATAACAACGACACACGGACGCGGGGGTAACCTCCTCGCAGCTTATCATTATCTTAATTATATATCACTTTTTCCAATAGGGCCGACGGAGAACAGATTGTGTGTACAAAATATGTAATGATGATACATTAAAACAAGCGATAGCTTAATGCAAACCAATGTTCTGTATGCTTCGTCCTACTCCTTTTCGAACACGTAAATTGAGATTTCAATCAATCAATCAATCAATCAATCAATCAATGTCTGACTTTTTCCATTTTGACACTATGTCAAGTTTGGTCCATGTCTAGAGGTATTACAGTGTTTTATTTTTTTCGTGCTACACTGCTGTAAATAGTTTATTGTATATTTTCAACAGCGTCGCCGACACCACAGTCATAGCCTACACTGTAAGAAAGAAAGCTGCAAGAAAACAGTAAATGTCTGGCATCAATGGTCGCCAAATACTTACTGTCAAATTACAGTAAAATCAAATACATTTACAGATTACAACCTTTATTTAATGGTTAAAATATTTTTAAATTTCCACACAAAACATACGTGTTTATTCTAGCCGAGGCCACGCCTCTCTTTGTCTCTTTTGCCCGACAGCATCGTCGTTTTTTTTTTTAGTCCTCTTCGGTAAACGGAGACCTATAAGCTCAGCCTGGGACAAAAACGGACAATCCTATAACAGCCCGGTATGGTTCACTCTTTTGACGACTGGGTTCGAAGGTGTGTGTGTGTTCGAAGGTGTGTGTGTGCGGTACACTGCTGCTAGGTGACGAGGTGAGAACGGGGGATGTCGTCACAACGTCTTAAACAACTCGGATCCAAACCCGTTCTTCTGCAGGTGAATCGGGGGCAACGGATGGAATTTAGATTGAATTTAGATTCAAGTTCACGCCGGTCTTCGGTCCCAACGGTGCCAACGATCCACCCCCGACCCGCCGACCATCCCCTCCGACGGTGAAACCGAGTCCGTATGGATGGACAGCCTGGCCAGATAACTGGGGGGGGGGGGGGGGGGGGGCGATAATCTTCATCTGTGTCCTCAGCCTCAGGATGTATTGGCTACAATAGATTTTAACCCCCGGTTGTGCCCATACCACAAACATTTAGAAGATCAGGACATCCTACTCGTCAAAAGGCTTCCATGAAATACTGTAGTGCGGAACATTTTGGCTAGGTTGGTAACTTTGGACTTTAAATGGGTTCGAGAAAGAGCATAGGATCCCATCCACCGTTAATCGGTTTTCCTGGGTTTTCCGCTACAAGCGCCCTGTGGTTCCACATGGAGCCACTGGTCTCTGGCCAGCCTCTTCTACTATGTAGGGTCAAAGGTCGCACTTGATTTTCCCGCTAAAAATCGAAGGGGTTCATCATTGTGCTGTGAGAAAAGACAGTTGATAATAATAATTGAGAAAAGAATGAACTGTGAGGAAAATCATATTCTGGATAATTCAACTTTAAAGGTTTCTGTTATTTGGCAAACACATTTTTTTTGGACCTCTTTTTAAATACTATATACATTCACATTAAGTTACCGATGTTACTTTAAATATATTTATATGTATCTCTATTATATGACACCCTAAGGGGGGCGGTCGCCGAGGTTTCCATTCAGTAGCTGAACTCTCTTCATATTGCACCTCTGTGTCCTCTCCCACTGTCTCACAATGCGAGCGATACAAAATATTCTACAAGAGGAGTTTCGTCGTCTCGTTGAAGTATAGATACAACAAAATCAAAACGGTAAGTACACAACAGACACACGGGGGGGGGGGGCCGTCCTCTCTCAGCGAGGAGTGTCTTTACGCCACGCTCCGACTTCAATCGACGACGGCCCAAGAAAGAAAGAAAAAAAAGAAAGCAAACCAAAAACAGAGTCCATCTTTCTGGATAATATAGACAAAGGGCAGCGACAGGTGGTGGACACACCAGCGACGACGAGAGACGTTATCGAGGAGGGACGGGAAGAACAAAGAGAGAGAGAGAGAGAGAGAGAGAAATAGGGATTCATATCTACAAACAGGTTTGTTCCTTCCCCACGTAACTGCTCAGGGGGGGGGGGGGTGTTCTGTCCATGGAGGGGGGGGGGGCACGCAGTAGGGAGGAGGAGCATACATGTACAGGGGAGGGGGGGTGGGGGGGCGCGGGGGGGGAGAGGGGGAGGTAGAAAGAGGAGAACCACGTCTAACACCGCTCATCAGGAGGCTCTTTAGTCTGTCATGCTTTGGAAAAAGGAGGGAGAATGAAAATGGTCGCTCCTATTTTCACGGAGCTCTTTAGAAAAAAAAAAAAAAAGAAAAAAAAACAACAATAATTAATTTAGAAACAATCTTTCCCACACGCAGTCTCTGGTACTGTACAACGCTTTTTCTTGGACAAAGCTTTTTTTTCTTTTTCTTTTTTTTTTTTACTCTCCGAGTTTGTCATGAGGTCGTTGTTTTTCTTTCTTCTTCTTCTTCTTCTTCTCTTTGTTTGGCAGCTCCGGCTGCCATTTATCTTCGTTCCTTTTGAGGGCGCCTCGAGTAGCTTTTCTTTTTCTTCCTTTTATCCTTTTTTGTGTCTCTCTGTCCTTTCCTGTCGCCGTTCACATAAATCACTCCGTGACACTGCGTCGTCCAGTGCGCCCGCCGGTCCGTCCGTCCGTACGGCGGGCAGAGGGTAACCGCCGCGCTGTCCGTCCGTCCCCCACTCTGCTGTTCACTAGAGTCCAGAGGCCATCACTAGTAGTGGACCGGGCCGGTACTGCAGCAGGAGGCCCCCGCGAACAGGGCACCGCAGGGTTAAAAGTCTCTGTCCGTCCGTCCGTCCGTCCGTCCGTCCGTCTCTCTGCCCGTTCCGGTCGCCTCTCTGCGGTCCGGGGCCCTCTCTCGAAAAAAGCTTGGCTTGTCTGCTGCTGAGGAGGTGATGTTGCGTTGCGTTGCGTTTGGTTATAATAAGATGAGTGCTTCTCCTTTTCATCTCTTACACACACTCACTTTGGCAGTGTAATACAAATGTTTGGATCAGGTTTTATATTCTTCCATCTTTGAAATTCATTTGGGTTCACAAGGGGGTGCAGAAGAGAGAGGAGGTGAGTCCGGTGTCGTTTTTTCTTGGCTCGCTAGCAAGGTAGTTAACAGTTTTTTTTTTTTTTTTAAATGTATTTATGTATTTCCTTATCGTTATTATTATCATCATCATCATCATCATCTTCGTCATCATCATCATCATCATTATTATTCATTTGGGATATTTGGACTTATCTTCACTTTTCCCTTAAAGCCAAAAAAGAAAAAGAGGTGTTGGATAAACAACCGGCCGTGTTGTGGAACAGTCACCGGTTTCCCGCCCTCTGTCGCTCCTCCGTCGTGAGGAAGGTACGTCCCTCGTCGTCTCTCTGTCCCCCGGGACGCCGTGCGGGAGACGCGCCCCGCTCCTCTCTGAGACGTGCACGTGCCCCGCCGGTAATGCACGTGTTTGGGGGGGGCCGGGGGGCTCTCTCACGGGGGGGTTGCCGAGGTTAAAGGGTAATAAATATAATCCTATATCCAAGTGCCAATCGGTCTAGTCGTCCCCTTTTTTTAACGTGGCTGTTCTCACCGCCGTCGGATGCTTTGACATATTCTGATATATCAAAGCTCACGTCGTCAGCAAACGATGTGTTTCTGTTCCAGGACACGGGGAGAGGAGACGCTTTGTTTACACTACTATACTGAACCCCTGGCCGGAGTATTACGTACGTACGAGGGGGAGTGGGTCTGAAAGAGAGAGAGAGCGTCCGTGAGTCTGAGAGGGACAGGAAAGAGTGTGTTGTAGTAATAGTTTTGGAGGTTGAGGAGGAGTGGAGAGAAGCAGGGCCGCCATCACTCAGGGCCGCCGGAAAACCAGCCAGTGCAGTGTTGTTGTCCTCGGCTGTAATCCACGGCACCACAGGAGGGGAGTGAGGGTAGGGAGGGGGGCGAGGGAGTGGGCGAGGGGGTGCAGTGTTGTCCTCCACTATAATCCACAGCACCACAGGAGGGTGGGTGAGGGTAGGGAGGGGGGCGAGGGAGGGGAGGGGGTGCAGTGTGCGATGAAGATTCCTCAGTTTGGTTTAGGATGGAGCGTGGGCACCATATATAGCGTGTCGGTGTCCAGAGAGAGAGAGAGAGGGGGCGGGGGGTGGGGTCAAGGGTCAGGGGTCAGCGAGAGGTGGCGTCGAGCAGGGCGGGCGTGGCCGGGGTGGTGGAGCGGGAGGCGTTACTGGAGCTGCTCTCCTTGGGACTGGCCGAGACGCTTCCTCCTCCTCCCCCCCCCCCACCGCCTCCCACGGACCCTCCCCCTCCGCCCCCCATGGAGGACCCTCCTCCGATACCAGTCTGCTGCCCCCCCACCAGGGACAGCGGTCCCGGGGGCGCGGTGCTCTCCGAGTGGGTGGGCGGGGCCCCGGCGGAGGCGGAGGAGGAGGAGCAGGGGGGCCCCAGGGGCACGGTGCTGCTCCCCGGGGGGCCCTGCATGCCCTGGCCGCAGACGTGGTGGTGCTTCTCCCAGTCCTTGTGCTGGCAGAAGGAGCCGCAGTAGCGCGCCGTGTTGCAGCCGCTGCAGGTCTCGCTGGCCTTCCTGCCGCAGTTCCAGCAGCTCTGCGGAGACAGTGGGGGAGAGCGGGTTGATAGAAATAAGTCTCATCGACTGGACCGTTGTTGTTCTGCCGTTTATTATTATTATTATTATTATTATTAATGAGTCATAATCACATATCACATGATAAGATGTGTTTCAATTTTGGGAGTTCAATTGTGGAATAGCCTTAGTGACGGGTTGAAGTTGTGTACTTCTCAGGGGAGATTTAAAAAGGCCCTGAAGGATCAAATAATTCAGGAGTACAGTTTTGAGTAAAACATCAAACATTATTATTATTATTTTTTTACAAAAATAAAAAGGAATGTATATCTTGCAGCATATTTTAAGTTTTTCTTTCTTATATTAAAGTATATTTAGTTTTTAAGAATTGTAAAGGATAGGCAAAAATAAGCATGTGCTTCAGCCTATTCCTTTTTTCGGTCATTGAGTTTGGATTTTGTGTGTGAGCTTACTTTGAATACCGTAATTCCTCTAATAGTAACCCCGGCTTGTATTTGTTTCAACTGTAGCGGATACCAGGCTTGTATTAGGAGGAGGCATGTATAAGAGAGAGGCCTATATTTTTCAAACAGATCATAATGAATAAATCAACATTTTGTGTCAGTTTGAACCCAGTAAAATGTACTGAGTTCATTTATTGAAACCAAGTACTGTATGAAATACGGTAGTAAACAGTGCAATTACAGGTGGTCAAAAAAAGTAAAATAAAGTAAAATAGTGCAATCACAATACTGGTACAACAATAATAATAATAATAATAATAATAATAATAATAATAATAATAATAATAATAATAATAATAATAATAATAATAATAATAATAATAATAATAATAATAATAATAACAACTTCGTTTTATACAATTCTGAGGTAGGCTTACTCTCTTGGTAAACATTAACACCATACCATTATGGTATTTACTGCACAGCCAGGCCAGCATATAACAACAATAACAAAATATACCCGGCTTGTATTAGGAGGCCGGCTTATAATTGCTTAGCTCAACAGCGCACCCGGTCATTAATAGAGACCCGGTTTTTAATTGAATACCGGTTACTATTAGAGGAATTACGGTATGTACATTTGTGATTATTTATTATTATTATTTTTTCTTTTGAAAGTCCACACAAGTGTGTTTTTGATTGATCTGTAAACAAAGACCGAAAATAAACTATTCATCTTCATCTTCATAATAATAATGATGATAATAATTTCTTAAATGTATATTAGATTAGATTAGATTCACTTTATTATTGTCATTACACAGTACAAGACAGTGCAACGAGATTGTGCGCGTCCAACAACCAGGATTGCAATTGCAATAAGACACATAAATAAAACTGTAGACTAAAGTGCAATGGTTATATAGGGCCTTTCAAGGAACCCAAGGCGCTTAACAGAAGAGGGAGACAAACTAAGGGGAAGGACATCAGAGGGACATATACCTCTATCATATAAAGAGGGAGACAAACTAAGAGGAAGGACATCAGAGGGACATATACCTCTATCATATACAGAGGGAGACAAACTAAGAGGAAGGACATCAGAGGGACATATACCTCTATCATATAAAGAGGGAGACTGTGAGGTTTTGCCCGCTGCTCACTACCTTTTCTCTGTTTCCTTAAGCCTATACTGTTTATTTCCCTTCTATACTGTTTATTTTCCCTTCTCACTCACTCTCTCTAGCCCCCACCCTCTCGTTCCTTACCCTTAGTGGCCACACCTGTTCGATATTCTATTATCTCTCGCACCTGTGGTGGCAGGCTAATTAGTCCCCCTGTGGGCTTTAAATACCAGGGCGCTTCCCCTCGTTTTGGGTGGGGTCGTGTTGTATACTTGCCGAGTCATATTCTCTAAACATCTAGACTCTTTCGGGAGATCCTCTGTCTGCCTATGCTGTTCCATTCTCCGGCGTAGAGATGTTTGCTCCAGCCTTCGCCAGCTGTCGCCGTTGCCTGTGGGGGAGACTGGTCTGCGCTCCCTGTACTTCCACGGGAGGCACCCCAGCGTTCCACTGCAGACCCCCGCGCAGCTGTTCGTCCTGACGCACATCCAGACCAGCGCAGACGCTCTCCAGTCCTCAGCGCGCAACGCGCATCTTCCAAGGACGCTCGAGCTTGGCACGCTCTCCAGACCAGCGCGCAACGCGCATCTTCCAAGGACGCTCGAGCTTGGCACGCTCTCCAGACCAGCGCGCAACGCGCATCTTCCAAGAACCCTCGAGCTTGGCACGCTCTCCAGACCAGCGCGCAACGCGCATCTTCCAAGGACGCTCGAGCTTGGCACGCTCTCCAGACCAGCGCGCAACGCGCATCTTCCAAGAACCCTCGAGCTTGGCACGCTCTCCAGACCAGCGCGCAACGCGCATCTTCTAGACCTTCGTGCTTGGCACACTCCTCCTCGCAGACGCACCCCGACGCGTCCCTCGGTTCCGGTGCGCACTCAAGCAGTGGCGCACCACTCTGTTCCTCGGCTCCGACAGTCGGCTACCCGGTGACGATACCCTCGCCACCGCCGCCTGTTCCAGCACCACTCTGTCCTCGGCTCGGACAGCCGGCACCCCGCCGCTGCTGTTCCTGTACCATTACGCATACGCTGGGTGAGTTTTGATTGTGATGTCACTCTCCCAGCGTATTGCCTCTGTTAGTTAGTTTGGACATTTCATCTCCCAGCGTATTGCCTCTGTTTTTTGGTTCTTACTTAGAATAGTATTTTTGGACTTTACATCTCCCCCTGTGTGTTTGTCACACGAAGATATTATTACTTTGTTCACTTTGTTATTTGGACTGTTCTGCACCTGCTCTGTTTTTTCCCTTTGTGCATTAACTATCTCCTCTGTCCTGCAGAGCGGCCCAGATGATTTCCACCAGTCCTCCCAGTTCCTCCCTGTTCCCCAGCCCGCCTCCGCGGGCCTCAGTCCCCTAGTCCCTAGTCCTCTATCCCTAGCTCTCCTAGTCCCTAGTCCTCTTTCCCTAGTTCTCCTAGTCCCTAGTCCTCTATCCCTAGCTCTCCTAGTCCCTAGTCCTCTTTCCCTAGTTCTCCTAGTCCCTAGTCCTCTATCCCTAGCTCTCCTAGTCCCTAGTCCTCTTTCCCTAGTTCTCCTAGTCCCTAGTCCTCTATCCCTAGCTCTCCTAGTCCCTAGTCCTCTCTCCCTAGTTCTCCTAGTCCCTAGTCCTCTATCCCTAGCTCTCCTTGTCCCTAGTCCTCTCTCCCTAGTTCTCCTTGTCCCTTGTTTACCTAGTCTCTAGTTCCTCTGTCCCAAGGCGTTCCCTTAACCTTCCCTTAGGCGTTCCCTTACCTTCCCATAGTGTTCCCTTTTTCCTGCCCGCCTCTTAAAGGCACCCTTCCTTCCCCTCATATTATATTCCTGTATTTGTGATTCTCCCTTAAAGGGACAGTGCCCTTTTCCCTGTTTTTCCCTGTTGTTCAATAAATATCTGTTTCTTGGCAAACCATCATACCTGTCTTGTGTTGTGCGATTGGGGTCGGTTACAAACCATAACAGTACGACCCCACCAAGTCTACGACCCCAGCCAGCACAGACTGTGTATGTTGAGTTTGCCTTTTTTTTTCTTGTCCCCTCTAGCTCCCCTGTTAGCCCTGTTAGCTTCCCTGTTAGCCCAGTTTAGCTTCCTTGTTAGTCCTGTTTAGCTCCCTTGTTAGCCTGTTACTCCCCTGTTTTGGCTTGTTAGTCTCCCCGGTTAGCTCCCCTGTTTGCTTCCCGTTTTGCCCTGTTTGACCCCCCTTTAGCTAGCCATGCCCTGGCAGCTAACCCAGTCCCTCAGCAGAGCCCCTGTCTGCTAGCTTTGCCTCGGCGGCTAGCACAGCCTCTATGTTAATGCAGCCCTTACTGCTGGCATAGGCCCTGTAGCTAGCCATGCCCTGGCAGCTAACCCAGTTTCCCTCTGCATGGCCCCGGTCTGCTAGCTTGGCCCCGGCTGTTAGCACAGCCTCTATGTTAATGCAGCCTTGCAGCTGGCATAGGCCCTGTAGCTAGCCAGGCCCAAGCAGCTAACCCGGTCCCTCTGCATGGCCTCCACTTTTTTGTGTAGTATTCCCACAGCTAGGACTGTCCTTCCAGCTAGCTTGTTCTCTCATGCTGGTCCAGCCCTGTCTGCCAGCCTAGCTCCGGCAGCTTGCGCAGCCTCTATGTAGATGTAGCAGTACAGCTAGCATAGGCCCTGTAGCTATCAGTGCCCTGGCAGCAACCTTCCCTCTGCTAGCCCTTTCCCGGTGCTACCATGGTTACCCCTTTGCTACCCTGCTTGCCCCTCAGTTCCTCTAGACCAGTTCTCTAGACCAGTTCTCTAGACCAGTTCTCTAGCCCAGTTCTCTAGA
Organism: Notolepis coatsorum; assembly: GCF_963971535.1. Classification (NCBI taxonomy): domain Eukaryota; kingdom Metazoa; phylum Chordata; class Actinopteri; order Aulopiformes; family Paralepididae; genus Notolepis; species Notolepis coatsorum. The sequence goes on from NW_028173412.1 coordinate 256,219, forward strand.
CCAGTTCTCTAGACCAGTTCTCTAGACCAGTTCCTCTAGGCTTGTTCTCTAGACCCAGTTCCTCTAGACCAGTTCCCCCAGTTACCCCTCGGCGACCCTGTTTCTTTTGCTAGCCCCACTCTTGTGGTGGCTTCCCCTGCTGGCTTGGCCAGTACCTCTTGTTTTGCCCCCTGCCGCTCTGTCTGTATTTGTTTTGGGTCGCCGGGTGGCTCCCGTTGGAGGGGGGGATACTGTGAGGTTTTGCCCGCTGCTCACTACCTTTTCTCTGTTTCCTTAAGCCTATACTGTTTATTTCCCTTCTATACTGTTTATTTTCCCTTCTCACTCACTCTCTCTAGCCCCCACCCTCTCGTTCCTTACCCTTAGTGGCCACACCTGTTCGATATTCTATTATCTCTCGCACCTGTGGTGGCAGGCTAATTAGTCCCCCTGTGGGCTTTAAATACCAGGGCGCTTCCCCTCGTTTTGGGTGGGGTCGTGTTGTATACTTGCCGAGTCATATTCTCTAAACATCTAGACTCTTTCGGGAGATCCTCTGTCTGCCTATGCTGTTCCATTCTCCGGCGTCGAGATGTTTGCTCCAGCCTTCGCCAGCTGTCGCCGTTGCCTGTGGGGGAGACTGGTCTGCGCTCCCTGTACTTCCACGGGAGGCACCCCAGCGTTCCACTGCAGACCCCCGCGCAGCTGTTCGTCCTGACGCACATCCAGACCAGCGCAGACGCTCTCCAGTCCTCAGCGCGCAACGCGCATCTTCCAAGGACGCTCGAGCTTGGCACGCTCTCCAGACCAGCGCGCAACGCGCATCTTCCAAGGACGCTCGAGCTTGGCACGCTCTCCAGACCAGCGCGCAACGCGCATCTTCCAAGAACCCTCGAGCTTGGCACGCTCTCCAGACCAGCGCGCAACACGCATCTTCCAAGGACGCTCGAGCTTGGCACGCTCTCCAGACCAGCGCGCAACGCGCATCTTCCAAGAACCCTCGAGCTTGGCACGCTCTCCAGACCAGCGCGCAACGCGCATCTTCTAGACCTTCGTGCTTGGCACACTCCTCCTCGCAGACGCACCCCGACGCGTCCCTCGGTTCCGGTGCGCACTCAAGCAGTGGCGCACCACTCTGTTCCTCGGCTCCGACAGTCGGCTACCCGGTGACGATACCCTCGCCACCGCCGCCTGTTCCAGCACCACTCTGTCCTCGGCTCGGACAGCCGGCACCCCGCCGCTGCTGTTCCTGTACCATTACGCATACGCTGGGTGAGTTTTGATTGTGATGTCACTCTCCCAGCGTATTGCCTCTGTTAGTTAGTTTGGACATTTCATCTCCCAGCGTATTGCCTCTGTTTTTTGGTTCTTACTTAGAATAGTATTTTTGGACTTTACATCTCCCCCTGTGTGTTTGTCACACGAAGATATTATTACTTTGTTCACTTTGTTATTTGGACTGTTCTGCACCTGCTCTGTTTTTTCCCTTTGTGCATTAACTATCTCCTCTGTCCTGCAGAGCGGCCCAGATGATTTCCACCAGTCCTCCCAGTTCCTCCCTGTTCCCCAGCCCGCCTCCGCGGGCCTCAGTCCCCTAGTCCCTAGTCCTCTATCCCTAGCTCTCCTAGTCCCTAGTCCTCTTTCCCTAGTTCTCCTAGTCCCTAGTCCTCTATCCCTAGCTCTCCTAGTCCCTAGTCCTCTTTCCCTAGTTCTCCTAGTCCCTAGTCCTCTATCCCTAGCTCTCCTAGTCCCTAGTCCTCTTTCCCTAGTTCTCCTAGTCCCTAGTCCTCTATCCCTAGCTCTCCTAGTCCCTAGTCCTCTCTCCCTAGTTCTCCTAGTCCCTAGTCCTCTATCCCTAGCTCTCCTTGTCCCTAGTCCTCTCTCCCTAGTTCTCCTTGTCCCTTGTTTACCTAGTCTCTAGTTCCTCTGTCCCAAGGCGTTCCCTTAACCTTCCCTTAGGCGTTCCCTTACCTTCCCATAGTGTTCCCTTTTTCCTGCCCGCCTCTTAAAGGCACCCTTCCTTCCCCTCATATTATATTCCTGTATTTGTGATTCTCCCTTAAAGGGACAGTGCCCTTTTCCCTGTTTTTCCCTGTTGTTCAATAAATATCTGTTTCTTGGCAAACCATCATACCTGTCTTGTGTTGTGCGATTGGGGTCGGTTACAAACCATAACAGAGACAAACTAAGAGGAAGGACATCAGAGGGACATGTACCTCTATCATATAAAGAGGGAGACAAACTAAGAGGAAGGACATCAGAGGGACATATACCTCTATCATATAAAGAGGGAGACAAACTAAGAGGAAGGACATCAGAGGGACATATACCTCTATCATATAAAGAGGAGGACAAACTAAGAGGAAGGACATCAGAGGGACATATACCTCTATCATATGAAGAGGGAGACAAACTAAGAGGAAGGACATCAGAGGGACATATACCTCTATCATATAAAGAGGGAGACAAACTAAGAGGAAGGACATCAGAGGGACATATACCTCTATCATATAAAGAGGGAGACAAACTAAGAGGAAGGACATCAGAGGGACATATACCTCTATCATATAAAGAGGGAGACAAACTAAGGGGAAGGACATCAGAGGGACATATACCTCTATCATATAAAGAGGGAGACAAACTAAGAGGAAGGACATCAGAGGGACATATACCTCTATCATATAAAGAGGAGACAAACTAAGGGGAAGGACATCAGAGGGACATATACCTCTATCATATAAAGAGGGAGACAAACTAAGAGGAAGGACATCAGAGGGACATATACCTTTATCATATAAAGAGGGAGACAAACTAAGGGGAAGGACATCAGAGGGACATATACCTCTATCATATAAAGAGGAGGACACACTAAGAGGAAGGACATCAGAGGGACATATACCTCTATCATATAAAGAGGGAGACAAACTAAGAGGAATGACATCAGAGGGACATATACCTCTATCATATAAAGAGGAGACAAACTAAGGGGAAGGACATCAGAGGGACATATACCTCTATCATATAAAGAGGAGGACATACTAAGGGGAAGGACATCAGAGGGACATATACCTCTATCGTATCATGAAGAGGTGAGATTTTTTAGTAGTGATTGAGTATTATGTCTCAGCTGTTTGACATGTTTTTTTTAAATTTTATTTGACTATTCGACTGTATGTCGCAGAGTTGAAAATCTTGATCTCAAACCTTTGTCAATCAAGTTGTACGTGTTTTAATTGATTCGTCTTATTGTTGTGATTTTATATTCTGTGTGATTTTATATGCCTCCCCCCCCCCCCCCTTTAGTGTGGCAGTGAAAGGGTTTTCCCTTTGTCGTGTGGCAGTGAAAGGGTTAACCGTTTGGTAGTGCAGCAGTGAAAGGGTTAAATAAAGGTTTGAAATGATAGACGACCGGTATGGACCGGTATGGCCCATATGGCAGAGTCTCTACATTCCTTTTAGGACTCCTACACGGGAATCTAGACCTTATACGGTCTGGTATGATTCATGATATACATATTTTCCCACGTGAGAGAGAGAAAGGAGAGAGAGAGAAAGGAGAGAGAGAGAGAAAGGAGAGAGAGAGAGAAAGGAGAGAGAGAGAGAGAGAGAGAGAGAGAGAGAGAGAGAGAGAGAGAGAGAGAGAGAGAGAGAGAGAGAGAGAGAGAGAGAGAGAGAGAGAGAGAGAGAGAGAGAGAGAAAGGAGAGAGAGAGAAAGGAGAGAGAGGAAGAGAGAGGGAAAGGAGAGAGAGCAAGAGAGGGAAAGGAGAGAGAGAGAAAGGAGAGAGCGAGGGAGAGAAAGAGAGAGAGAGAGAAAGGAGAGAGAGCGAGGGAGAGAGAGAGAAAGGAGAGAGAGAGAGGGAGAGAGAAAGGAGAGAGAGCGAGGGAGAGAAAGAGAGAGAAAGGAGAGAGAGAAAGGAAGAGAGAGAGAGAAAAGAGAGAGAGAGAAAGGAGAGAGAGCGAGG